>NW_006287924.1:502221-534480 GCF_000327345.1 Myotis davidii | reverse complement strand
TCAGGCTTGGGCGGGGGGTGGAGCAAGCGATCAGAGGGATATGGGGGTCCCCTGCCCAGGCATGATTCCTGGGCCAGAGGCCTCAGGCCTGGGCGGGGGTCAGAGCCAGTGATTGGGGGGAGATGGGGGTCCCCTGTCCAAGCCTGACACCTCTGGTGGAGGCGTCAGGCCTGGGCAAGGGGCCGATCCTGCGATTGGAGGGTGATGGGGATCAACGCCTGAGGGCTCCCAGTATGTGAGAGGGGGCAGGCTGGGCTGAGGGACACTCCCCCACCTCCCCCCAGCACACCCAGTGCACGAAATTCATGCACTGGGCCCCTAGTTTACAATAAGCAGAGAGAACAAAGCTACCATCTCAGAAGAGGTAAGTAAGACCTACATGAATCTAAGACTTCACTTTTAGGGCCCCTGTCATTCATGACGCCATGTCACATTTCAGCAGTCAGACTGGTCCATGCCTCTGCCTTCGATCTCTGTAGGATGCTTGGTAACTTAGGGACCCAGCAACTAAATGAATAGATTCGCTTTTTTTTACTGTGACTGACCTTTAATGAACTAAAAATGAACTAAAAAACAGGTAGAATGAAGGCTAGGAATGACCACAGCTTGAGGACTCTGTCCTAGCTTACTGGTCCTCCAACTATCCAGACAAGAGGAGATGCTGACAGAGGCATGAGAAGAAACCACTGCTTCCTCCTTATACTCGCTTAGAGCACCCTGCCCTCTTCCAGTGTCCGAGGGCCTTCACTCAGCCTCCTGGATTTTACAAGTGTCTCCTAGATCCTGTAACCAGCATCAGAAGATCAAAGCTTCCCAGTCTGTCCTCTGGAGATAAGAAAATATGTTTGAAGATAAAACTTCAAACGTTCCATACAATCCATTCCTGTGTAACTGATTCTCCTCAAGGGAAAAAGAAAAACCTGTCATGTGGCATATACACAATCAATACATACAAGAGAAGAACTGTGTGGGATTTTAGATACTTAAATGATAATCCTATTTGAACTAATATTTAAAAAGTGTGATTCAGTGGGAGTCAGGCAGACTTGCTCTCAGTCCACTAATCTTGGTAAAGTCATTCAAACTCACGGGGCCTCAGTTTTCCCAATGACAGGCTTGGACCAGAGGCAGTATCTGAGAGGTATTTTCAGCCTGGGTTCCATCATCTTCCCCATTCACTAAAATAGCCTCACTTTCATCTCTTTAACATAATGAAGATCTGATAAACAAAAACAAACAAATAAAAAAAAATAGAGATGATTTTAAAGGCCGCTGGTGACTCATTCATTCTTGGGGGAGGAGCGGGGAGAATTATTTAACAATTTTCTTAATTATATATCTGTAATAAAACTAGAAAAAAAGTTAAAACTACCTATAGTCTCTGTCATTCTCTTCTTCCTTCCCTTTTTTAATACTTACAAATGTGTAATGTTTTCTAAAAGTATTGTATAACTCCAGGAGGCACTTTTCATACCAAAGACAATGCCAGTGATATTCTCTGGAGTGTAGCACTCAGTGGCCCCGAGGAAGGTGCTTTTAGAGAGAAGTGACCCTGTGTTTGAATATCTCTGCCACTTACTAGCTATGTGACCCTCAGAAAGCTATTTCATAATCTCTCTGAGCCTACTTCCTTCTCTGTAAAATGAAGATAATAAATTATATTTCCAAAGGCTGCTAGGATAACACATAAAGAACCTGGTGTAGGGTAGCAAACCAATACCATATCAGTTCTCTAAAGTAACAAAACCTATCGCCTTTCACAGTGCAGAAAACAACTGTGTCTAGGACTTGTGGCCCATACTTGAGAAGAAACGAAACGATACTGTGAAATTAGGAAGAGATCTCATCTAAAGATGAGGAAATGAAGATCTGAAGATGGGGTAGGTACCCCAGAGTCAAAGGAGCCAGAAAGCAGTGACCTGAGAACCACATAATTTTTAAGTTTTGGATTTGTGATAACTGGGAGAACAAAAGACTGATCAACATGCTAATTAATTAGGGCATGTTGGTATAACTGTTATCAAGGATAAGCAACTATGAGACAGACTATACTCATGAAGGACATGTGCTGACAACAAATCACAATGTGCTTAATTCAAACTTTTTTGCCTTCCATAGCAATCCAGGGCCAGTCAACATTTAATTGCATTAAAGCTTTTGATACTTAAATTAAAAAGTGATTAAACTTCACAATAAAGCTACACCTTAGGAATTATAGATTCTGAAAATAAGACTGAAAGGGATTTTAGATACTGTCTACCCCCACATACTACACTTGGGAAAAGTGAGGTCTAAGGAAGATGAGAGATGCATCTTTGGTTACAAAAGGCAGCGCCAATTCTGGTCTCATTAACTTATTATCTTCTACAGGAAGTCAATCTGTAGATTTATCTGATACCCATAGCAATGACTCAACATTTCGTATATGGGTTCCTGTCTCAACTCCGCATAATTTAGGGTTTGTAGGGCACTGGAAGACATCTGAAGGACTGGGCCAATGGCTTATAGAAGCAGCTGGTGGGGCTGTGTGGGGAGGTCTGAGGATAATCAAGAGGGCAAATGAAGAGCTGCCAATCTGGGATTTGGGATTAGGGCTTATTAAGGGATCAAATATAGAACTATTCTCCATATCCAGGATGTAGCACAGTGACTGGCACATAGTAGGCACTTAGTACTTATTTGTTGTATAATTGGATGATGAAAAAGAGTGAATAAAAGAATGAAAGGACCTGTTCTGAGAGAAGAAATGAGAGCGTCAGAGGCAGCAGAGAAGAGGGACTGCCTACTGCCATTCCTTAGGGGAGGAGCAGGGGAAGAGTCATCTGAACTCTTCCCAACCTGAGCTGAGGGAGGTGGCTTGTTTCCTTTGCAAGGGCAGTGGGGTGAGTCTGTGGCCCTCTTGTTTCCAGCTCAGGTTTCCATCCTGAGAAAATGTAGTCATTCCATGGCACTGCTCTGGCCCCTCTGTGCTCAGGATAGAACAGGGAGAAGTGGAATGTTCGAGCAACAGAAATTTCAAATTCATAATGTCACAGTAGTTCTAAAGGAGACCCAGTGCTTAAGGGCTAGCCAAGCAAGTTACTGACGGTACAGACACCGGTGGGGAAAATGTTCCATAGCAGGTACTTTCCATTGTCATGCAGCCTTCTGTGGTCCTAGGCCTGGTGGACTTTGACCTTTTGCCAAGTCTGTTAAGGCTGGACTTTGAAAGCAGGATTCATTTGATGAACATTGATGACACAGACATGATAGAAAGCTGTGTCTCATTATAGTTTCTAAATAGTAAGGGGTTAGTGTTTGATATTCCCTTTCTTTTTAACATCTATGTCTAAATTTTTCACTTTTGTACCATAGGATGTGGCCACTTTGAAGTTAAATGGACCACTCATCACCTCTTTTTTCTTTATCTAGGAATAAACAGAGAAACTATAAGATGACTGTACATGAATGCCTAAAAACGCCCTTTCAGGGCTGATGATATAAGCAACTTCCTGTATAAGAGAAACAGGAATAATTCAGTGAATAATTATGTGTTGCACAGTGTCTTCTCCATACAACACCTAGCAGACTAATGACAAAATGATGAGTACAGCAGTTGCTGGGAGAGAACAATGTTGTTCTGCCCATGTTCACATGAAGAGATATATATCCCAAAGAAAACATGCACTGTCTCTGATGTGACTTTCATTTGACACTTGATTAAGATAAAGCTGGCACATTTAAAAAAATTCCTTCAAACCAAGAGCTCAGGTGAATAAAAAGGCCTATGATATATATACTCTTCTTCAACTCACAGAGTGATTGGCAAGGCCTGTATATTTTTAGCACAGTTTCAATTTCACAAAAAGAAATACCTCCTAAAAGAAATGTGTTAAGCACCCTCCTAAATGTTTCTCATTAAGTTCCCAATGCTGGTACTTGCTCCTTAAGGCTGGCTTACAGCACTCATCCTAACCCAGCTCTGTATACCATTGAAGAAATAAAAGTGAGACTAATCGCTATTTGAAAGGCACTACTTCTGTAAGAATTTTTATGTTAATACTAGAGACCTGGTGCAAGAAATTCATGCATGGGTAGGATCCCTAGGCCTGGCTGGCGATCAGGGCCAACCTGGGGGGCAACCAGCGGAGTGATCGGGGGGGTGGGGATCGCTGGCATCTGCCTTGGCTGGCTGGGGCCCTGGGGGCAGCTCCTGTGTTGAGCGCCTGTTCCTTGGTGGTCAGTGCATGTCATAGTGACCGGTCATTCTGCAGGTCGTTCTGCTATTTGGTCTATTTGCATATTAGGCTTTTATTATATAGGATTTGTAAAATATCTTGAGAAATATCAGGAAAAAGCAACCTGGAAAACAGCATTCTGCAATAAAATTATAGAAATGGTAGTAAAGAAACCAAACTGAAAGATATTTCTAGTAAAGGAACAGGTTTGTTCTTATAGTGAAACAATCTTAGCTCAGTGGCTCATTCTTCTAAAAACACCAGCTTTTGGATAAGTATGGAAATACACCACTGTGTTTAGATTGAGCATACAGTGAACTCCCCAAAATGGTTCTCATGCAGTCTAGCACCTTGATTCTTTTGGTTTGTTTTTGTTTTGTTTTTATGCTGTGGAACACCTAACTTTTAAAAAAGTGAGTCTAAGGCAACAGGATGACTAAAGTCACACAAATGCCCACTCACCTCCCATGATTTTAGATTGGCAGTTAATAAACTCCGGCTTCCTGTCCGTGAGGTACCTCTGGCAGGTGTGGTGGAGGATCTGGAAGAAGGTGCATTTTTCTGAGGCTGTGCTGGCTACCCACTGGTCAAAAGCATTTTCAAACAACAAATCAAACTCTGCAGAATCCTGAAAAAAACAGTGAAATGACTACTAATCTCAATGTATAAAAACTGCTGCTTCAATCTTATGCCCAACAAAAGACTCATAAAGGCAAAACATCTTTCAAAACTAATCATAAGGTTCATCTTTTTTTTTAAATTATGTTTTTATAGATTTTCTAGAGAGAGAGGAAGGGAGAGAGAGAGAGAGATAGAAACATTGATGAGAAAACAACATTGGCCAGGTGCTGCCGACACACCCCCTACTGGGGATCGAGCCCACAACCCTGACAGAGAATCCAACCAATAACTTCTTGGTTCATGGGATAATACTCGATGACTGAGCTACACCAGCTGGGCAAAGCTCATCTTTATTAGCACCCAGGTGCATGGAGAATCCACCTTTCTCTGTTTATCAAGTAAACCCCAAATCTTACAGTATTTACAGATGTCCCTAGGAAGCTAGTATCACAGAAGTTCCTGTAGCCTACCACACATTGACCTGTGTCAGAATTCAGACTACATATCATCCTCCCAATTACTTGGGACATAATTCATTCAGGTTCTCAGCACTAACCCATAGTAATTTTGCACCTAATCTTTGACAGGAAAAGATTCCTCCTTAATATTTTAGCATATAGTGACAACTTATATTTTCTTTTTCTTCATTATTGACATTTTATATGGTAAATGCATGTGAGCAAAAGGGGAGGATCTACTTTGGATAAATACTTACAAAATTTTTTTCTCATATTAAATACAATAGGTTCATAACTTTTAAGGATTTATTTATTTAAGTAAGTAAATAAATTGGTGGCATGAGGAGATAAATGAAACTTAGAGAAACATGGCTTTTTGTATTGATAGCCATGGACATGAATCTGAATTCTGGTCTTTGCATTTTGCTGATAAACATATTACTAGACATAACAATTCTTCAGTCTGCATCCCCTTAGGTACCTGCATCAAACATGATGAAAAGGTTTATAATCCCCCATAAGAAGGGTATGAAATCAGAAAGTCTTATTTGTGTAACTGAAACAGAGAAAAACGATTCAGACAACCATCACCACTGCCAAAGTTAATAAAAGAGTTGTCATGTGAAGAGACCACCTTCGCTCAATACTCCACAGGGCACTCACCCGATTAGGATCGATGCCATTAACCTGGCGAAGCTGCTCAAGCATCCACTGAGATCTCCGCACGAACGACGTGGAGCCTTCAAACTGTTTGACCTTCGTAATGGACGCCTGTGTAGGTTTCTTGTTTGTCACTGCCAGGAAAAGAGCACAGATTAGTGGGTGTGCAGGTTGGTTAGTTTCCTGTCAGTGGGCTTCTATCTCACACATACCTGCAAATGCAAAATGAGAATGAGAGAAGAAAAAAATACCTATATGTGTATCTATAATAATAAAAGGGTAATATGCTAATTAGACCGAATGTCATTCCAGATGTCCTTCTGGATGAAGCTGGGAGCGGAGGGAAGCCCGGGTCCCAGGTGCCTGCTGGCGGCCAGGGCGAAGCCCAGGTCCTGGATGCCAGAGGGAAGCCGGGGGATGGAAGGCCTACTCTTGCTCGAATTTCATGCATTGGGCCTCTAAAACACACACACACACACACACACACACACACACACACAGTGGCCAGATTATTATGATCGGCCAGATTACTATGACCACCCCCATCAGTAAGTCATTGGGCCACCTTTTGCCTTCAGTACTGCAGCAATTGTTCTTGGCATTGACTCCACAAGATGTTGAAAGGTGATGAGAGGAATCTGACACCATGCGGATGAACTTGATCAAATGCTACTTAGGTATGTTGTGCTATTCAGACGTTTATAATGGTCTGGCCCTCTAGCAACTTCAGCACAAAATTATAGCTAATTTGCCTACAAACATCAGGTGGTCATAATAATCTGAGAGAGAGAGAGAGAGAATTAATATGTGTGTCTTTGATGAGGGGTGAGGTCGAAAGATACAGAAGTTGTAATCTCTATTCTCAAGCAGGTACAATACAGTTACGATTGTAAGGGCAGCTTTATGTCTTCATCCATTCAGACTGAACACAACTTAACCCATTAACACCAAGCATCTTTAATGGAGGCTGCAAGTGTGCAATAACCAACTGCAGTGAAAGAGGCATACAGGGCTGACAGGCACCCGGTAGGGGTCATTAGGAAAGGCTGAATTTTAAATAAAGTTCCCCTAAAGAACTGCAATGCATATTTCTAATTACATAGTCTAGTGTAAATATTTTAGGTTTTAGTGATAAAAGAGTAATACCTCATTTTTTTTAAGAGAACCATTTGACTTTAAAATATAGTCTAGTTTGTATCAAGTTTGCAACCAATTATGACTTTATCTGGCATTCTTGGTGGTTCCGCTCCCCCCAGTATGAATTCCTGAGGTCACCACACCTGCAGGACCAGCACAGTCCCTCCAGCTAGCCTTAGTCATGCTGACAATAGACAGTGTCACCTCTCAGACAGAAGTCAAGCACCAGCCACCAGGAGAGAGTCACTTGGAATAGTTTTCTATGTCTGCTTACTTCATCACTTAGAGCCTCCAGGGTGGGGAGGTAAGTAAGTGTTTTGAAAGGGCTTTCCTAGAAGCGCCTATGAGCCCTGGCTGCAGAGACTGTAAAACTTAGTATGAATGATGCTATTAAAGACACTAGGAAGAATGGAAAGCACTACTTGTCATAATGAATTCTACCTTACTAAGACTGTGTATCCGTGGCACATTCTTTCTTTGTTTTAAATAACCCCACACATTCCACATTTTCAAATAATTATGCAGATGCTCAACAGATGGCAAAAAGAATCCTTGAGGAATGAAGGACAGAGAGCACCTACCCCAGTCCCAGCTGGTGGTAAGCTTCTCCTTTCATGCACGCCAGAGTTGTTGTGTTACAGTGTCTGGGCTGGAGAGCAGCAACGCAGAGAATGAACTGTGGGTTTGGTGAGAATCCCTGCGGTGTGGTTCCAGGACTATTTTTATGACTTCAGCACAATCTCATCCCTTTGCTCTTAACCATAATGTAGCAATTATATATTTTAAAATTTCAAATAGTGCTTAGGTTTATTACCCATTATTTCAGTTATATTTGGCTGAAAGCTTCTGAATGCTTCACACCAATTACATTTATTTTCATGGTTAAAAAGTCATCATCCCCTTAACACCTACAATCAGAGGAAATGTATGGTCTTCTATTCACAAATGGCCTCTCTGGCCTTCAGCTCCAAGTATAAGCCTGTTAAGTCCCATTAGGAATAACTATTACCAGTCTGCTCAGGGCTCTTTCCATCCATTTAATTCAATTCATTTACCCTTTGTGTCATAGGAGACACAAAGGGAGATCTAATAGGTTTCGCTGAATAGTCATGTGCTATTCTTGTGTTTTAATGTTAAAGTAAACAACACACCTGGAATATGTGCATATTTTATGTCCTAAAATGTGCTTAAAAGATTAAAGAATGCTTTTCAATGACAGGAAAACATGGGTTCCTGTATTAGACTCACATCCCTAAACACAAAGAGGATTTCCTCCTTTGTTTATGTAAATCACTCGGCATTTAGGCATCCTGGGAAACATGAACATTTCCCTTGTAACTTTAGTTAAAGTTGTTACGAACCAGTTTTACTTCTGGTTCATTTATTTGCAAGTAGTTTACAGCATTATAAAAGCTTAAACACAATGCAAGATTGCTGTGGTTTTTGGCACGTTTAGCACTGACATTTTACAAAGGCAAGTTCCATTGGAAGCACTGAAATGAGAAGTGCAGGAACCCCACCCACATGACAAATGCCCCACAGAATTGCTCAAGAGCAGTCACAGTGCAGAGCGGTCATTTTTAATGGAGGCAGTTACAACTCCATCCAGTCAGGCCTTTCCCCCTGTATTGGCTTATTCCTTGCCCAGTTCTTGGAATCTGGGTAGTGTTCCTGGGCACAGAGCCCATTTGGGTTTAATTTTTGTTTATTGTTATTATTTCCAGCATCTCAGTTTCTATTTTGAGGCAGGTGCCTTAAAATTATATTATTACATACACATACTACTGTTGTGATTCTGACAATATCCAAACTGTGTTCCCTTAATATTTCCCTTTAAATTAATTTGCTTTTTTACTTAAATAAGTTCATGAGAAAAGTATATGTTAAAGTCATAAATAGATACAGTGCTACGTATATTAAAGAGACAATAATGTAAAAAATATAATTGAAAAATATAATGAAAGCATAAATGCTATGAATTTCAAATTAGAGGGTTGTCGGGGGAGGGCTTGGCATCTGATGTCTGCTCTATGGTAAAATGGTGATTAGCAAGTATAGCCAGGTATTTACAATGATCACAACATAGGTATTCTCCTGGATATAATAAAAAAGCCTAGTGGGAAATGGCTTCTCTAAGACCACTGCTTGGTAAGCATGAGCACTCACTCAATAAGTCAAGTGTTAGGGTTATCCAAACCTAATGCTGTTTTTCATTCACTCCCACTCCTGGCACCCACTGTTCTCGATGGTGGCATCAGAGGAAGGCAGAAGCATGTGGGCCAACCAAATTCAGATCCTTCTGCTACCAGTTCTGATAAAAAGAATGTGGTTTCCATGGCTGCACGCCTCCTCTTCAGCCTCCACGTAGACTTGATCTACATCTCAGCTGTAGTTATGAAGCAGCGATAGGAGCTATTATGTTTGGAATATCATTACTCAGGTAGTATAACATCTCTGTCTAATGAACTAATGGCCTAGTAAGGTCTTTTAAAAAATGGTCCCTCTAGGAAAAAGGGCATTTTGTATGTGTCATACAAAAATCAGACACATAGTCAAGGGGTGGAGACCACCAGTCTTGCTTTTACCCAATCAGAAAAACTCGATTCAAATTAGAAAGCAATACCCAGGACAATGGCAAAGCACCATCTTAGACCAAATGTGGTCTTGCAGTGAGTTAGGAATTGGTGAAGGAGGGGACAAAGATTGATGATGAAAAGAAAGACAGAAATGCAAGCTATTTGCATGTTATGGAATGCACACTGCCAGTGATTAAAGTGGCTAATCTTCCACTTTTAGGTCCAATGGCTGAGAGCTTGCTTTAAAAAAAAGTCACACTTCCCCCCTACAATCTCATTATTCACAGCATCATATCTGAGTCCTTCCAAACAAGAAAATCAATTTTGCCTTAGATAGAAAATATCTAGTCTGTCTTTAAAGGAAACAATCAGCATATAAAAATGTTACTTTACTTTTATATCCTCTGTCTCCTTTTCCATAGTTATCTATACTTATAATAGAGTAATATGCAAATTGGTCTGGACGCTGTCACATAACGACCTATCAACAGGAGGGCGGGGTAGTGAGCTACGTGCAGCAGAGACCTGCGAGCGGCAGTGGGCGGGGTGGGCTGCTGAGGCAAGTGGCTACAAATCCGTGCGCAGGGCCACTAGTTTTTACATATTTACTAACATTTGCACAAACATTTTTTTAATCCACATTAAACTCAGATTGAATCACTTTATAACTTTATGTGGTCATTTCTCCCTCTCAAAAAAACACACAAACCCACAAACAACCCAAAGGTGCTGAAGAACAAATTGCAGCTATACAGTCTGATGTTGAGATTAATCATACCTACGTACCTAAGTAAGATACCTTAAAATTTCTACATGCTTAGTTCTAGTATGATCTCATGGATAAGCGAAGGTCAGCATTTTGTGGTATGCCTTAGCTCTGCTCTGCTGGAGTCTAATGACCAGAAACTTTGATTTCAACAAGACTTTGATGAGAAATAAGCAATTTGGAACAAGGGAAAAAAGTGATGTCCAGATAGAATCTTATTGGGGCTGCTCTTTGGCTGTGGCAGAGGAGACTAAAAATAAAACCCTCTGAAATGTGGTTCAGGAAATAAAAGAAAGATCAAGTATGCCTTCTGGGTGCTTATGTGATTTTAAAAAAAAAGGGCTAACAGGGAAAGGTGAGAAATGATTATTTAGAACTGGTTTCCTAAGGCTCTTTCAAAACTCTAATGTCTAGGTGGATTTAATAGTATCTATGGAGAAATAAGTATCAGGTCGGAGGCTGCATCAGCAATTTTAACTGGTGAGATGGCTGAATGTGTACAAAGCTAAGAAGCAAAAATACCTACATTGCTACCTCAAATACATTCAGAATAGAGAAACACCATCCCTGCTGTAGTTAGTGGGAAACAGAGCATGTGCGTTCACCACGGCATTGATCGTTTGCTTCTCATAGTATTTCTCAAAGCGTGTCATCATTTAGGACACAGTTTAGACTCCATGCCTCCAAGACCAATTCATGAAATGGCCAAGTTTGTCTTTGGGGCCCTCTCCTTCCATTCCCCACCTGAGGTGCTGGCCAGGTTGCTGACAGGACCCAAATGAGCTTAAAATGATATTCTTGAATCTGTATGTTTTTAGGGAAAACATTTTAATCCAAACAACAGACACAACAACAAAAATAGTGGCATTTTAGTCTGAGCACAAGCCAGTGAGGAAGAATGTAGGATGCCATTCTTTCAATAGACCCTGCTCTACTAACTCAAAGGGGGAGTGGTGGGGTGAGGAGGAAGCAGGGCACAGGGTTTGAGGTATAAAGGCAGACCTCCTTAATCTACAGAAGAGATAATCACAAAAAAATATGCCACACAAAAAATTCCTTATTTGGTACCACTAGTTTCTAGGCCTGGACTTACATCACATCCTCATCTCCAAATTGGAGGAAGAAGTGAGGGGAGGAGGGAAAGGAGATTGAAAGTCTAAAAAGTTTCTCCAAATGGATACTGAAAAAGCAACCATTTATATGGGAAACTGCTTTCAGGTACAGAAATCTGGGTAAGTCCTTTAGTGGAAGGAGAAGAATAAGAAATATCTTGCATCAATCATTCCTTGGGAATCATGCTCTTAATATGAAGGTGCAGCATCATATGGAGAGTAGTTAACAACTACATATTAGTACAGCAAGCAATCTTCCTATACTAACTTTATAGAAAGTATTATCTGGTTGTCATATTATATTTCAAAATTGCCAAAAAGGAGACAGTATTATTTTGAAATGTGCAACTTTTATGTCACATGCCATTATGAGATTTAGTTGCAACTTCTAAAACCTAATCTATTCTAATTGTAATCTTCTTTAACCTGTTTGTAGTTTTACTTTTTAAAAAACTGTAAAAATATGTAGATTTTTATTTTGAAAGGGTGTTCTACTTTTCAAGTCAATGACAGGTTCACGTACACTCGAATAGGTAGTCTTGGGCTGTTAAATCTTTAGTCTGAAATCAGGAAGCTTAATCCCCAGGGGGCTCTAATTCCCCACAGCAAGCACCACCCTCTCCAGATTAGCACCACCAAGTCTTCAATACTATAAACTGACACAACCAGTGCCACTTCAGGTTCGCATGCACAAATGAATGAGTGAACAAATTAATGAACGGCTCTCCAACGAAAGGAAAAACAGTTTGTGTTTGGACAAGCAATCATGAATATATCAAAAATTCAATTGTTCTGTTTTCAGATCAGTCCACAGTTTCAAGGGATTTGAACTATTTTCTTATTAGACAAGAGCAGTACCTGATAACTAGGGAGAGTAGAGAAAATGGTAAAAACCAAGAAATGACAGAAATATCAGGAGACTAGGAGATAAATTTGGGGTTAATATCTCTTTAAAAACCTATTTTCCTGCAATCCTTATTCTAGCAGCATTTCTCTTAGGTGATTATTCTGTTCGTTTCAGCCTCCCTGAAAACATGATTTCAGGCTTGAGATACAGCAAGCCAAGGCTTCCCATTGTGTTTGATGTTTTTAACTTCCATAGACTTTTCCCCATAGACCTGAGGATAAAACCAATTTGCATACATTTTGGGTGAAGGGTAAACATACAATGAATTATAAAACCTGGTTATTATTAGTTGCTGTGACTTCAGACTTTCTTTTTTTAAATATATTTTTATTGATTTCAGAGAGGAAGGGAGAGGGAGAGAGAGATAGAAACATGAGTAATGAGAGAGAATCATTGATCGGCTGCCTCCTGCAAGCCCCACACTGGGGATGGAGCCTGCAACCCTGACATGTGCCCTGACCAGGAATTGAACGGTGACCTCCTGGTTCATAGGTTGACACTCAACCACTGAGCCATGCCAGACAGGCTGACTTCATACTTTCTATGGAAAGGGTATAAAATGTAATTTATCCTATATAATAAAAGGCTAATATGCAAATAGACAGAATGGTGGAACAACAGAACAACCAGTTGCGATGATGTGCGCTGAACACCAGGGGGTGTGTGCGGAACATGGTCGGCATTGGTTCCATAGTGGGACAGTGGAGCAGGTGAGCAGGAGCGCCAGACCAAGGCGGGTACCTGTTGCTGTCTTTGGAGTGAGCTTCTGGTGGTTACTAAAAATTCTTTGCTCTCGTGCACGTGCACCTGGCACTTGCACCTGCTGCTGGCGTCACTCCTACTTGCACCCATTGCCAGCACCAGCCCGCTCACACCTGCAGGCGGCGCCGGAGCCACCACTCACACCTGGCACTGGGGGCCGCGGTAGGTGGGGCTGGGCAGGGGCACAGAGGATGGGCTGAGACCCGCCCCTGTGCCTACTGCAGCTTCATGGTCCACAGTTCCTGTCAAGGTGCACAAATTCATGCACTGGGCCCCTGGTATAGTATAACTCTGAAATAAGCAAACAGGCCCAAGCCAAGGGATTAAATGCCTAGATCTGTGAGAACTGTGCTGTCTCTGAAAGAGATAAAATCCAATACCAAATACTGTAATATCAAATGGAGATGACAGAAAGGGTTAACTACAGTCTGAAAGTCATATTCTGTTCTTACTTCCTCAATTCTGGGAACAGCTCTAAACATCATTTTTGATCTATTCTTAGGAGAGGTTTACAAACAGAGAATCTAAAGACAAAGACATAAAAGAAACAGCGACCTGCCTCAAGAATGAATTAAATTATTATACAAGAAGCTCAAAGGCTGGGAATAAAAACTTGAAAAAGAGGTTCCTTCAATGTTATGCTTTCCTTTAACATTAGCCATTATATACTGAAAAGTATAGGCCAAACAGTAACTCTCTTCAGGAAAATGTCATACTTGGTAGAAATTATATATATATATATACATAACCTGGAAGAATTGCTAAAAAGCATTCTTATAGCTCAAATACTCCTTCCAGTGAGAAAACATTGAACCATTTTTGCAGTCTCCAACTCCTTGTCCCTCAGCAGCTCTGAAGAGGGGCACTGTGCCTCTCACCCCGATACCCTACACCCTACTGCTGAGCACAATCTTTTAATATGGATCACCTTCAATGTGAAAAGAGTATGGGGGGGGGAGGAGAAACTCGAAGGAAGCAGAGCAACAGAGAATTTTCTAATGGACTAGGTACTAAACATATAATATCACTAGGTTTTTTTTTTTAAAAAAACCAAAGCTGTTATTACTTAGCAAACATAGCTGTCAAATATAATTGCAACTATCAGTCAAGGAAAGACAGATGTAGCTGGTCTCTCTGCTTTCCTCCCTCATCACCACCACCACCACTTTCTCAATACTTTTAAGAATACATTTTATATTAGGGTGTACACCACTGAAGTTCTAAAAGCAGTGAATGATGTCCTTAAGAACTTGTCACCTTCACTCTTTACTCTGTTAAACTGGGGAATGAAATCTGGCAACATGTTTTGGGTAAAACGAATGTCAATTATATCAGTATACAATTCAAATTAGCTTAATTTGTTTTGGTAAACTCTAGGCAATATCTACTAAAGCTAAATATGCATATACTCTATGACTCAGCAATTCTAACCCTGTATCTACATGACAGAGATGAGTGCAATGTCCCCGCTTCTGCTGGAAACCACCAGAAATGGACAAAATATATAAAATAATGAAAGACAGTGACCCCTGTGATATGGGAAATGGATGAGGTGAGCCTTATAACTGCCCTCGTTTACTGCTTTGGTAGAGTTTTCCAGGCTGTGGCACAAGGAGGAGGAACCCAGGCAGAGACTGGCAGACTGCCTGAGCTGAAGAGACAGAGCTCAGAGCCCAGGGAGACCAAAGTGAGGAAGAAGGAAAAGCTCCAGGGATCTGCAGAGATTCTGCCTCAAGTATTTAGCTGAGTACTTCTCACCACTTGTGTGTTAGGAGGTGATCTGAGGCCAGAGAAAGAACCACTCAAAACGAATAGGGGAAACAATACTCATGCTCACACAGGGCTGGGCATAGTGCCTGTGCCCACCAGCCAGACCGGAAAACCAGTGAAATTCAGGATCTTGCTCTATTCATGAGGAATAATTAGTCCTAGAATGAACAATGCTTGCTTCCAAATGACAATGTAGTATACACTTTATAACATATGAAAAAGTAAAATGTCTGACAACAATAGCAAGAAGGTCAGGATGGGAGAAAGGGAAGTGAAGTATTAGAAGGTTCCTACTATAGTATACATGACACAAGTTAAATTAAAGATGTATAAATACTCTAAAGCAATCAGGAAAATTAATAAGAGTTTAGCTGTGGTGGTTAATTTTATATGTCAACTTGGCATGGCCATGGTACCCAGATATTTGGTCAAACATTATTTTGGATGCTTCTGTGAAGATGTTGGATAAGATTAATATTTAAATTGGGAGCCTGATAGGTGTGGCTCAACGATTGAATGGTTGTCCAGGAGCCAAGAGGTCACCAGTTCAATTCTTGGTCAGGGAATATGCCCAGGTTGCAGGCTCAATCCCCAGTGGGGGGTTGCATACAGGAGGCAATCGAACCAGGACCTCCTGGTCCATAGGTTGATGCCCAACCACTGAGTCATGACAGGTGGGCGAGTGTTTAAAAAGAAATTTTAATTGGGGAGCTCTGAGTAATGTAGATTGCATTCCATAATGTGAGCGGGTCTCAGCCAATCAGCTGAAGGCTGGAACAGAACAACAAACTGACTTCCCCAGAGCAAGAAGAATGTATGCCAACAGTGGGTAGGAGCTGGGAGGAAGAGAGTAATGAGGGGGGATGGGAGACATTTGCAGTACTATCAACAATAAAAAATATATATTTAAAAATATTTTCATATCTTACAATATGTGTCATACCTTAATAAAAAGTAAACCAAAATAATAATAATGATGATAATTATGGATGGGTTTGAGAATTGCTACCAATTTGAAATCCTTAACCCTGATAGTTACATCTCAACACATGCCCCACTTAGGGGATTCCAAAGTTGCTGTATTAATCATACCACTCACAAACAGAAACAGTGTGCAAACCTAGAAATTTTCTTAGGCCATCTGAGCTGCCATCACAAGGTATCACAGGCTGGGACAATTACAAGCAACCTTATTTCCCATAATTCTGGAGGGGCTGGGAAGTCCAAGATCAAGGTGTCAGCAGATAGAGTGTTTGGTATGATCCCACTTCCTAGTCGTCACATGGCAGATGGGGAAAGGGAGCTCTCTGGGATATCCTTTTTATATGAGCCCTAACCTTATTCATGAGAGCTTCAAATTTATGACCTAATCACCTCTTAAAGGTCCCCACCTCCTAATACCATCACATTGGGGTTTAGGATTTCAACATATAAATTCCCTTCCCAGAACAGAAGGGAATTTATTCAATGTAATTCTGACACTTGCTTTTATTAAAAAATCTACCTGTGGGACTTGTAAGTATATCCTATTTGCAAAATTCTCCAGTTGGGTTCATGGTCCTGTTCCTGTCCATCTCTTCTGGAACCTTTCTCCAATTACCCCTCTTCTTCAAAGCTTCCATTGCTCCCTCTTTTCAGCATTTTTTCACTCTGCCTGTGAGTGTGCTTAATGTTTTCTTTTCCTATTCCTATGAAAATCTTGTATAGATAAGGCCAGTCCTCAAGCCCTATTCATTCTTTTGAGAAATGTGATGGTGAAAGGACACAGTTTATGTGCCTAGTGCCTCTACTGCTTTACTACCCCCCCACCACTCAACCCATCAATTCCCTGCCACCTTATCACCTCTCCAAACACTCCCCCATGAAAATGAAAACACCTTCAAATTATAAAACCCAATGGCTTTCTCTCCTGTCCTCATCTTTCTTGTTTAATTGCACCCCTCCCTATAATCTAGCCTTCATGCATTTTGGGGACACAACAAGGCTTTTGGGCACAACAGCCAAAGCTCACAGGTGGGAAGAGCATGCTTGGCATGTTCAAGGAGAAGAAAGAAGACCAGCGTAGCACAATACTGAGAAAAGGAAAAAGGGAATGAGGTCATGGATGCAAGCAAGTGCCAGATTATGAAGGCCCTGATGTACAAGGCTTTGTAAGCATGAAACAGGAGTGTAACAAGATCTGATTTGCATTTAAAAATATATTAGCCAACTGCTGTTGGGCAAACAAGTCATGGCAGAAGTGTGCATGAAAGCAAAAACAAACAAACAAAAAAACAAAACAAAACAAAAAAACACTTAGGAACTTGTACTACAGTGTTCCAGGAGAGAGGTGACAGTGGCTTAGAGCAGATGGCAATAGTGGAGAGAGAGAGAAAAGGGAACAGCGTGTCCCACTCTCCATAGCTGTTGACCCACCTCCACTCTGAGAATTCCTCAAAGTCAGTCATCACCAAGTTCTAGTCATCTTCATACCCCAAAGCCTAGTATACTGTGGGCCCTTGTTTATTGAACATCACACTTCGTTAAAAATTATGTCTTTGTGTACTTCAGGGCACCCGGTAGGGTGCTTTACTCAGTCCTAACTCAAATATGTATCCCAAGAAATATCACCATTCCCATCAGGAATAATCAAGGATTTACTCTATGTACTGATGACTGTGGTTAGTAATGTCTCACCCGCTCTACTCTCTTTTTGGCTATGCCTGTTTTTCTTTCTGGGTTATTTGAGGCAAAGTGGGGAAGGAAGATAAAAAGAATAACCAGGTGCACCTGACTACAAATTCTAACTTGGTAAAGACCTGCTCCTCTTGCAGAGTCAGCCCCTCGGTGGCTACTGCTGCATATGCCAAGGCGGAGCACATTGTTATGTACTTCATTAGCATTTATGTAACAACCTACAAATCATTTCTGAAATAAATGATGCCACTTGTGCTAAATGACTCCTTCCTAAGAAAAATCCCTGGAGATCTTTCAATAGCACAGCCTGGATGAATATTCAGAACAAAAGGAATAAACAGCAGGCTCTCTGGTGCTGAATGAATGGTAATATGCTCAGAATTCTCGAATTCCCCAGTGATCATTTCCACATCTATCAGACGAGAACCGGAGGACAAACTGTCCCAAGGAGATGAGGCAACTATTGATACATCAGCTCTTCTCAGAACTCAGCTGGTTACGATGTCCACAGGCCTCCACTTGCTAGTCCCAGGCTATCTGTCCTCTCCCTCAGACTTCTGATCTAGATCAGAGGTTATTCAGCTAAAGCCAATGTGAATAAGATAGAATTCACATACTGGGCCATCACTCCATGCCAAAGAGAGAAGCTGCTGCTCTCAGGAAATGCTGAATGTGGTCACTAACCTGTTTCCCTGGGGCTCAGGGATAGAGCTCCCAACCCTTGGGAGTATACACTATGGAGTGCAGTTCCTCAGTTTTACTGGATGTCACTGTGCCTCTTTCATTATGAAAGTAAAAGCCATTATCTGAAAAAAATGAATTGCAGGAGCAAGCATTATGGATAGATAGAGTTTGTGTGAGGCAGAGAAAACATTTACTGAAGGAGTATGCATGCCAGTAAGTGGACCCACTAACTTTGAATTCTCAAACTGTTTGCATAAAATTAATCTGATACCTAAACTTCAGTGTATGTTGAGTGAAATTTGGGGCAGAAATCACCAATTTTGCATTGCAAGGTAATCTATAATAGTTTTAAAACTAAACTTAGCACTTATAACCAGGGGCCAAATATGTGAGTTCCTTAGATCAACAAAATATTAAAAAATATGACTTATATTGGTTCCTCAAAAGCAATGCTTTGCCTTCTTTTAATGTACAAGTTCCAGTTCTGTTCAGTTTGTTACACCAATTTGACATAACTAAAACTCACTTACTGATTTTACATATATGGTTTGCGCTTCTGTCTATATAATCAAGATAATACAGATTTACAGAGTCGTAAGCTATTTATTCTTCATTCGTATCTTTCCTTTGGGCATGTTATCTGCTTAGCTACTTTACATAGATTCTTTTTCTAATTTCTTTTACCTCCGTAATAATAATTTATAACTCACCCTAATAGTTAAGACATTCCATGATGATAAACTCTCTTTTTAGGTTGTAAGTAAAACCATTTGCATTTCACATTTTTAAAAGTCATCTTTTAAGGTCTTCTTATTCAATCACCACCTCCTGTGGACCTCCATGGGTCCTGCTGAGTTCTCCATGCTCCTTGTTGGACATGGAACCAGACCCAAGTAGAACCATTTGAAAATGGCCAACGCAATGCAGCAAGGTCACACTGAGCATTGCATTGGTTTGGATTCCTATTTGAGTATGCTAGTATTTTGTAAAACCATGATGCTGCATGCTTATAGTCCTCTTATTTATCTATTGCAAGTGTTTATAGATCCAATGTTTGGCCACATTTCAAAGAGATTAGAAAATAATATTTGACATTTTAAACTTATTTTTCTCTACAACCCACACCAATATTTTACATCCTATTATGTCCTTTCTGCCATTATTTCTGTATGGCAGGTAAAAGCCCATTTTAAGCTCCTTGGGAAAGAGAAGCTATTTCCCAATCTCACTAAAGAATTTAATACTGTACAGGCAAGGTTTCTGCCTCTTTCCCCCTCTCCATCCCCTACTTGCATTCAAAGTACAGTCAAATATCTAGCAGAGTGCCTTGCATGCAGTAAGAATCCATACTGAATATGTGTTGAATGAAGGCTATTGATATCCGGGGAATGCAGTTGTTGAAAATGGGAAGTGTGGCATTGGAAATAAAGATACAAAATGAAAGACTTTGCATGAAGTCTGCCTGTGTAGGTGTAATTGGTAGTTTGCCACGGTTTGAATGATTGCCATGGAGAGGCTGAGTATGTGCTATAGGTCTTGTTCTGTCAAGCTATACATCAGGAATGTGCCGGATGACAATGTGAGGGGTCCAAAGGTCATCAGATCTCTCATAATGCAGTAACCAGCTGAATATTTACTACCTGCAGGGGCAAATGATAGTTTGTGGGTCATTGTACCATGCTGCTGTTTTCCAGGCAAACCTCACCACTGGATGGTGCCTGGAGGGCTTATGTTAAGACCAGATCACATTTTCTAAATGTTAGGATCACTAATTCAGAAACTCTATTGTCTTCCCTTAACCTAAATTGCAGTCCATTCAAATATAATGGCCCAGGCCAATGAACTCAGAATACTCACCTTGTTCCACTCATCAGAAGTACAAAATTTGTAAGACTTCTCCTCTCTGGGACAAGTGAGATACCAGGCATTGCATCTACCTAAGGGCCTTTACTCATAATCTGGTATCTCTTTGTTTAATTAACTGCTGAAAGGATCAACCTCTTTATTATCTCTGCAGATATCCTTATGGAGGACTTTCTCGACCAGATACAAATTTGCACCAAATTTTCTCCATCCTACTACACAGGCCAAAATCTCCACTGCCAATAGAGCCATTTCTTAACTAATCTTTACTGAGCCTTCAGCATAACTTAGAACCAAAGGGTGCTGGCACTTCTTTGAAGATGGAAAACTCCCCAGGAACTATCAATATTAAACAGATAAACAGAGAAACTAAACTATGCTAACATTCTCACAAAGATTTACTTCTCCAAACTCAAATTTTAGTCTATCAACAAATCTACAGACTCTCACCCTCTCTCTAGTATAAACAGGAAGTCCAAGTGGGCCTCAGAGGATACTCATTTATAAGTAAAACAAAAAGTAAAATATAAAAAAAAAACTATAAAAGACAAATGAATTTTGGCAAGTCAAGAATTACAAGTAAAGTGACAGGCCACAGTATCCAAGTGTTTATTTTTATTTTTTTTATTGACTATTTTCTTGGCTCCTGTGATTTCATACCTGTAATCACTGATCATATATGATGCTGGACACGCACATTTCAGACTTCCAAGGCACTTGTGACTCTGTGTAGCATACATCATGCAGCCATCACAAAACCATAAGCACCAGCAAACTATGCCAACTCTAAGTAGACTCTGAGGAAATGACTGATACACATAAACGACACGTTAGGGTCTGTTGTTGTTACAAGGATAGAATTAATGCTTCTTTCGTGCATGCTTCCTTTGCTAAGGACATTAATGTCATTGAGAGTTCCACAGGATGAAGCCAGTGTCCACCCCAGATGTACTGCAAGGCTGTCCTCTCGATACCAGACCATCATCTCTAGGTCCTCACACTTAGAAAGAAGTCTGTGCACATGGCTCTGAGTGAAAGTTCTCCCCATTGCTGTCAATCATCTCATCACACACAGAAGATGCTATCCTGATGGATAGATAAAACCATTTAGAAGCCCTGATCATTTCAGTGTAAATTATACAACTTATTTTTAGAAAAACAAATGCTTAATTCTGTAAGTAATTATTGCAATGACTCATAAGTGTCCTTGGGTACTGAATGCTCACCTCTATCCAACCTCACTTTCTACTCCACCAGAACCTTGGCACCACTAAAAAGCCAGATTCCTCCAGGGCCTTCCACACATCATAGCCCATCCTGTCTGCATGGCTCTGCTCCATGTAAATTCTCAGCCTGGGTCGCCTTTAGGGCCACCTCCTGCAAATCAAACTGTGCCTTCACAGGCCCTTCAGATCCTCCCTCTGCCAGCCTTGCCTAGGCAGTCTAGTCCACACTCTCTCTCCATAACATCTATGATATTTCTCTGTAACACTCATTTTAGAACTTTGCTGTACTAAATATAATTTAGGAACACAAAGGAACTGTTTGCAAGCAAATGATTTACCCTAAACTGCCAAGTTTTTAAAGTTTAATAGGTTAATCAAACATCTCACATAGAAGAATTTCCACAGATACATCACCTAGAGCATGAGAAACAAAGGAAAAAATAAACAAATGGGACTACATCAAACTAAAATGCTTCTGCACAGCAAAAGAAACCAGTATCAAACTGAAAAGGGAACCCATTGCATGAGAGAATATTTTTGCCAAGAATACATCTGATAAGGGGTTAATCTCCAAAATCTATAAAGTACTCATACAACTCAACAAAAGGAGAACATACAACCCAATTAAAAAATGGGCAGAGGATCTAAATAGATAATTCTATAAAGAGGACATACAAGAGGCCAAGAGACATATGAAGAGATGCTCAAAATCACTAATTATCAGAGTTGTGTAAATTAAAATTAAAATGAGGTACCACCTCACACCTGCCAGAATGGCTACCATCAATAAATCAACAAATAACAAGTGACAGTGAGAATGTGGAGTAAAAGGAACCCTACTACACTGCTGGTGGGAATGCAGACTGGTACAATCACCATGGAAAATAGTGTTGACTTTCCTCAGAAAACTAAAAATGGAACTGCCATTTGACCTAATGATCCCTGAAACACCAATCAGAAAGAATATATGCACCACTATGTTCATAGCAGCACAATTTACAATAGCTAAGATCTAGAAACAACCCAAGTGCCCACCAGCAGATAAATAGATATAAAATCTGTGGTATATCTTCACCATGTAATACTATGCAGCTATAAAAAAGAAGGATCTCTTACCCTTTGAGATGGCATGGAGGGACCTGGAGAGTAGTATGCTAAGCAAAATAAACCAGAGAAAGACAAGTATCACATGATCTCACTCATATGTGGAATCTAATGAAGAAAATCAATTGATGAACAAAGCAGATCTAGAGACATTGAAACAAGCAACAGACTGACGTATTTCAGAAGGGGGGTAATGGGAAGAGATCAAATAAAAAACTTATATGCATATATGTAGAGCCCATGGACAAACATTAGTGAGGGGAGGGTCTGGGGAGGGGGCAGAAGCAGGGTAGAGAGGGTTAAAGGGGAAAAAAGGGGGAACATTTGTAATACTGTCAACCATGAAATTAAGAGAAAGAAAGTTTAATAGGTTAAATCCTGTTTGTACATATTGTATCATTCTATACATTTGCTCAGGAAGCATTTTCCCCCATAGGCAGTGCAAAGGGAAGTTTCAGCTAAGTTTTGAGGAATTTTCAAACATTCTCAATTCAGAACACATGAGGCTCCCTCAAATGAAAATGCATTACCTGATAATATTGCAGTAGAATCTTGTTGTTTATGAATTAGTTTTTTGGTACTCTAGGCAAAATTAGATAGAGTTCCTGCTTATTAAGAGTTTTCAGGTTACATTCAGATGAAATAAGAACCAAGCAAGAAATGTAATTATATTTCAATGCCCAAGGAGGGTTCAACAGGCTGGAAGAGCTGGGACAGTTTTCAGAGGAGGCAAGTTCTAAAGGGAGACTCAAAGAAAGAGAAGGAACAGAATCTGGTACAGAGAAGGAGGGGTACACACTTAGAGTCACTCTCTCAAGTACAAAATGAATTGTAAAAAGCCACATTTCCAGAGGGAAGAGAGTAAAGGTGGAAACAGCCACAATGTGACCAGTTCAGGTTTCTGATGAAATGGACAAATGGGAACAGTGACTTCGACATCTGGACTTGAGCCATCATGGAGTCCCTGTAGAAGGAAGTACAGGAATGGTCCCTGCCTTCTGCATGACACGTATGTTTTTTCTCCTTTGTGCTCCACCACAGCTATGAACTTTTTCTCCCTTCTTCTGAGGAATCCTCTGGAAAAAGGTTCATTTTGCAGATGCACGTTCATCTCATACTTCCTTGATTGATGGGAACAATGAGGGCGTGGGGGAAGAACTCATAAGGGCAGTGTCCATACATGACAGACCCGGCCATATATGCCCAAACTCCTGTGTACACTCTGTTCTTAAGGCAATATGTCTAACAGTCCATAGACCACTGCACCGACCTCGAAGAGCTGGAATGCCTAATACTGATGTGCAGGTGCTGAAGACCTCCACTGTCAATTTTGCTGCATCATAAATAAGGAAGCACTCGTATGATTGCAAACTCAATCTAACAATTACTGAGTACTCCAAAAGGCACTTTAAGTCTTAAGTAATGGCAAGAATTAAGAAAGAGAGAGAGAGAGAGAGAGAGAGAGAGAGAACGAACCTACTTTATCCTGGGGACAGTGCTTGCTCCTTCTCTCCTCCTTTTGAGGGTGCAAGGAAGATTTCCTGGCCATAGTCAGAACTGAGGGGGCAGGCTCCAGGCTGTATATCAAAGCTGAAGTTGACAAGAGGGATAGTCAGTCTGATTCTGGTGTCCAGTGTTCATGCCCTGATGTCAGATTTGTGTTATAATGGAATTCATTATACTACTGGCTTCCATTTCTGGTTCTCCACAGAGTGTTGTTTTAGGCATGTTCAAAAGGTGAATGTCAAAAACACTTTGCCCTAGTCCCACCCACAGGTAAATAGCACATTATGCCACAGGCTCCATCCCATCCATCCCATCTTGGCCACCATGCTTGGAAGGCTTTGGAGAAATACAGCTGGAACCCAAATTAGCCCTTAATGTAAATAAGTTTACCACAATATAAGCAAAGCAGAAAGCTAGTGTGCTTCTTGCATTGCCATGGTGGAAGGTCATTGTGAGATAATAAAGTGAATTAAATGGCTATTCTTTCAGATATAATAATGAGTGGCTGACTGAGACAACAAAGTAAATTTATGTGAGAATACATAACATGTTTCCTTCTGGGAGGTTGCTAAAGAGCCACAGTCAACCCTTTGTCTCCTGAGAGGGCACAATGCTCCCTCCTGACAGCTTGTCAGAAGGAAATATTCATTAAAACAGTTCTCCAGTAGAGGCCAAGTTTTCTGGTATCGAATCACCCTGTAGTTTTCACCTGTGCCGTCATAGACTAAAACAGCATTACAGGCCCAGGGTTTGACCTAGAAACCAAGTGATCCCCTCTGCGAAGGAAGCTCCTCTACATGGAAACGAACTTTTTATCATGCGCAGTGGACTGTGGCTCACTGAATTGCAGTGGGGACTCTGAGGGGGAGGAGGCCTCAGACAGAGAGAATTGGGGAGAGGGGGAGAGGGAGCGTGCTCTGGTTCTTATGCCCACTCCACCTACCTGTCTATGGGCATTTTAGACATGTGCCTTCAACTATTGAGGTCTTAATTTCATCATTTCTAGGATGAAGCTAGACTAGAAGGATGCTATGAGACCCTTCTAATTTTAACACTTTATGGCTCTATAGGTCACATACATTCTGCACATTAGGATGCCCATTCTCTCAAGTCCAGACTTCTCATTCATGAGGAACACAGAGAAAGGCATCCTGTAAATAAAAAAAAAAATTAAGGTCGATCTTTCCACATGAAAATGTAAAATATCTATTCATTAACAAATGTCCAACACAAAAGGATATCTTCAATTCCTTCTACCTAGTCATTTTTCTAGACTCATCTGAACTTCTTAATCAAAGAGATTGTCAGGACTGTCAGCCTGCTGTTTCCCTCTGCACGGCTGCTGAACTGTGGGGTGAGGAGTGGCCAGGGGAGGCCTCTTGGCAGGAAGGGAGTTTCATAGTATGAGAAAAATATTCTGTTGGGAGTGGCAAAATGTTATGCTCATAACTTTCCTAAATTTCCCCGGAGGGAATCATAGCTGAATATGAGATGTTTATGTAAATTTTCTCCTTTGCTTAAGAAGAATTTCAACTACTAACACTTGGATCATAAAGCAGTGGGCTATTCCGTTCTTCGGGACAAATCCGAAGGCACAAATAATGTTCACTGGATGAACATTTATTGTGTGCGCACTGAAGGAAAGTGCTGCCCAAGGGGTGAGGGTGGAGGAAAGGGAGATGAGATGAGAGGTGGAAATAAGGACAAGGTGATTCAAGTACATCCCTACTCCTCAGCCAGTTTGCCTCTCAGAAAAGAAAGGACAAGTCACTAAGCACTGAAATACAAGGCAGGACATGATAAATACCACGCCGCTTATTTCTTACACCAGCAAGCGTATAATTAGGCATCTGAAGGAGGGAAAAACACATACTAATCACATGGGGGAGTGGGGTGGCGGGTGGGTTTTAGGTGCATGAAGGACAGCTTCTTTATGAAAGAGGTATTGTCTGGGCTGTAGCCAGAAGGATGGATAGGGCTCAGAAGAATTCAGAAAAGAGAAGCAAAGCAGATCTGATTTACCCGCCAAACCATCCTTGTGCCTCCATAACTAGAAAGATGGGCCCTACTGACTGGGAAGGGCCACTTTGCAAGAACAGAAATGAGACCACCCAGAGAGCAGCTGATTTCTTTTAGATTACCCTGACCTGGGATGAATCGCAAGACAACCATTTCCTGTCCAAGAATCCCGGACACTCCTCTATGCTCAAACTCAATGTTTAGGAAGTAATCTTGTTAAATACATATTTATATTCAAAAGCAGAGCTCCAGGCTTCCTGGTCTTGCTTCCTGACCTCAGCATAAAGGCACTATTATTTTCTTGAAAAGGAAATTATTCCAGTGCCCCTGCTCAGGCTCCAATGACTCCTGTTTGCCCTCAATTCTCTTCCTCTTCTTGAAAGGACACCCACAGTTACAACGCAACACTAGCTCAGGACAGCACACCCAGTCTGATGTAGCAGCAGCAATGTGAAAACAATGTTCCTGAGTGAGAACACTGGTTGTTGAGAACACTTAAAATCTTACTTCCTTTGAGATCTGCCATTCATTAACAATTCAACTGCAAGGGCGAGGTTCATCTCATTTAAAAATGTAAGTCAAGAGCCTAAAATTGGTAATTGGGCATTTAATTGGGTTTGTGAAGGCACTTACTGGATTTTAACAGCTTCAACAGGTAATGTTTAAGAACATTAAAAATGAGAGCAATGATGAATCGGATGCAAATGGAAAGTGAATGAATTTTGGCAGTATAATTTAACACACAGCTAACTAGTGTTTTGAGCTGAAAATGTTGAGCTTGTTTGGTTTCCTTAATTTTCTTCTATGTCAGGGGTTATCAAAATATATTACCTTTTTAAGCTTGGCTTCCCCTCTCACAAAACACCAGCTTAAAAGTGTTCAATTCAATTTAGCAGGTATGTATTTGGCCTAACATGCAATCGGTACTGCTGAAGCTGTAGGAAATCCCAAGAAGCCTGAACTCTATAAACACCACATGGTTAAACAGCCAAGAGCATGTGAGAACCTGGCCACTCACCGGGGCACCCAGGGATAGTCAGCAAGCCATCTGTCAATCGAACGAAATGGCCTTTATATAGTAATCTTTAACCAGCACCTCAAAGCCATTTATAACAATTGCCAGTGCCTGTTGACTCCTTATTCTTTTCTAAATTCTATTTTACTTATTTTAAAGCAGGCAAGAACCTTCACGTGATTCAAAAGTAATATAATGAAACATCTCACTACCACTGTGTCCATCTACCCCATTCCTTCCCTCATCTTGTCTCACTCAACTTCACCAATTGCTTTCTTGTTAGGAGGTGGTTTGATATCTGCTTGAGTAGATTTATGTGAGCAATATAAAGTAATAGAGGAGCTATTATGCCTATACCCATTCCTACTGAAATGAAACTGTGATCAAAAGAGACTGATTATAAAAGTACAAACACTTAAAGTTCTCATTATACTGTTTGACCAGACCCATCACATGCCTCAATGTTTATAATGATAAACCTGAGAAAGAATATTATTGAGAGTCTATAAAAGGATGAAAGTATCTGAACTCTAAAGAAAAGAAAACAAACAATAAAAAATGAATAGCCAAGTAAATTTTCACCACAGGAGCCATGCTACTAAAGTAGGTTAGAAAACAGGTTTCTTTTTGTGAAAAAGAAAGAAATTTTTATCTATTCAAGTCATCGTCCCTATGAAATAATTAGGAATTAACAATTATGTAGAAAATATGTAGGGTTGGTTTTGTTATGGTCATTTGTATCTTCTCTATAGTCTTTCATATAATGTGAATAGAATTCCTCCTTCTTAAAAAAGAAAAGAACAGAGAGGAGTAAATGTACCCTAATGCTTTTCTTGTAATACATTTTGATATGGGAGTAAATACTTAGTATCAAGATATTATTGATCACAAAAAGTCTGCCCTCATCCTTGTCTATACCAGGCTGGCTTTTGGCTGTAGATCAATATTTCTTTTCATTCTCATTCCAAGATCTCATTTGGGACACTTTTACTTACTTGCCTTCATTGAAGATAACCAACTCCCAGGGTTTGCTTGATGGCAATTCTATTATAGGCCAAAACCAATTATTTTAAGAAGAGATGAGGAAAAAAGGAGAGGAACTGTGCAAACTTGACAGAATCCATTTTCTTCCTCTTTTTTTTTTTTTTTTTAAGTGTTTCTTGCCTCTCAACATAGCTTTTCGTCCCCTGAGCTCCAGGCACTCTTTTTATAAAACAGAAACAGGATCTCAGTTGGCAAGCTGTCCCCTGTGAACAATAAAAAGCCCAGCAGAGATAATGATTCCCTAACAACTGTAGGGCAGCTCCTAGGGGGGCTATGGAGGGAGCGACCTCCTGAGGGTGTGTGTGTTGGGGGGAATCTGGCTGCCCTGCTCCCAGACACTTACAGGGGCAACACTTGTATGATTTGCTTTTTGTTCCTTTTTGTCCTCTTGGTGGGCCCTCTCTCTCATCACCCATTAAACAGTGACTGTTTCTACCCCTAGGCTTGACAGCCACGTATTCTGAGAAGGGTCTGGATGCACTTGTAAGATATGATGTTGCTGAACTGACGTGTGTCTTCTCAATGTATTTCAAGTGGTCTAGTGCTAAAGGGTACTGGGAGAACACACTAAAAAACACACTTCCTAATTCACTATATTGTTTAGAATATTCCCCAGGGAAACCAGTGGAAAGTCTCCTGTGCTGGGCTCCCACTGGGAATTTGCTTCTGACACAGGAAAACCAAACCAAACAAAACAAAGCAGTATCTAAAAACATGATCAAAGATTTAGAAAATTTCCCAGAGAACACACAGCCTATTACTAACCCCTCAGGGGTACAATAACACTTGGTTCACTTCCACACAGTTATGCTCCCACAGGTAAGACGGGGACTTTTCCCATCAAAGCCTTTGTGTTCACTGGGTGTAGAGAAGGAGGAGCTCTGAAGGGCACAGCTGGGGATGTACAAGAAGTACAAGGACGCTGTCCTCATGGTGGGACCTGCAGTTTAGATGTGTGACTCATTCCTCCTTGTTATCTGGTTCTGGGAATTGGGGCTCTGTACATGAAAATGAGAGGTAAAGGCAGACATGAGAGTAAAACTCTGGAAACAGCCCCGTTCCTATTAAAAAGCAAAGTTTTTTTAAATGACCAAATACATAAAAGTGGGCCATGTATGGATCAATGACGAGAATGTATCATGAACCAACAATTACAATAAACCTAATTCTGTTCACTCACTCCCCCCAAAAAGAGAGGGAGGAGTAGGAATGGCTAGCGGGCAGAGAAGAAGACTTAACAGAGCAGAATGTGGGCAGCTCCAATTTCTGAAAGGTTAGATGAGTAACATTTCATAAGCTTTTCCACATTCATACACCGAAAGGGTGTTTTCTCATTGCTTTGAGAATCCAAAAACCAAGGATACTGTTCAGATACTATTCTATGGTTTTGAGATCATTGTTCTCACACTCCTCTCCCTTTCCTACCAAGCAGCTATCTGCCTTCCCACATACCTGACTTTGCCGGTGGAGGTTACCATGAGTGTGCTGTGCAGATATTTTTCCTTCTGAATTTTTCTACAAATCTGACCAGAACAAAAGATTGGGCACCCTAGGGGAAAGGCTCAGGCTGAATTCAGTGTGTGTGTGTGTGTATGTGTGTCATTAATTCAACAGTGAAACTCAGAGGCAGCTCTCACTACACCTTCCTTGGAACTCCTTGACTTCCTGAAACTCCTCATTTTCTGACGGCCGACCGTTGTGGGAGGCCAGAGCTACAGCCAGTAGATACAGTTGACATTGGAACACTCCTCAAGTCAGGGCAGGAGAGCAAATCCCTGTGTGGGGAGCAGACTTCAGGAAAAAACTCAAGTCAACATTTGAGCTTCCAACCAAAACATCATGAAAAGGCATCTAAACTTTATAGCAGGAAACTGCTGGAGGAAGAAGTGGGGGAATAAAAAGTTAAGCATGACAAGTCTAGTAAAAAACAGAGATGACATTCACAAATTTCACATACCTGAATACACAAACCCAACCTACTACTGCTGTCCATTTATAGCGACCCGTGACATGGTGGCATCTGGGCTCTACTGGAATTACCTAAGCTCCTTGAAGGCAGGGGGACAGCCTGGGAAATCACTTGACATGGATGCAGTAAGACTAACATGGATGCAGTTCTAAAAGCTGATAACCTGGGCTGGCACCTGTGGGCAGGATGATTGCAAAGTCAGAAGCAGGCACAGTTCTGGTGTTCACCCTGGAGTGCAGCTCCAAATGGGTAAGAAAGAGAGGAACTGTGCTTACAGGGGCCAGTGGTTGGCTGGAGGGACCATGCACAATGCAGACAGGAGAGTCTCTCTATTCATGGAAAGATTCATTCCAATTTGTCCAAAATTGGTTGCTAGTGGCCCACAGACTAAAAGGTGCAAATCAGGTGTTAGTTCTCTCCTCTCCATACCTTATCAGGGTCGGCCCCTCACTATCTGTCACCTCTTAACCTATCTCAAGAGAATCCTACCAAAGTGGCCACTGCCAGTCAGTGCCTACCATTCTCCCCTCTTCTGGGTGATTGAGCATAAGGGTGGGGGAGTGGGAGAGTTTCCATATAAAGTGATCCTGGACCCAACTTAACTGACTTTGAGAAGCTTAAACCTCTTGCCTTTGCCTCCTCCTCAGACCCAGCAGAAGGAAACGAGGACCCCCAACCACAGACCTGCCACACCTGTCTCTAGAGCTCTACTTGCCAAGCCTGCACTGACCAGTATCTACTCAGCTCTCCTTCACATGTCCCAGTGGGGCTTCATTTACTTAGTCATTCTCTTCCAGTTCCATACCCACCCATAGCCGTTCTTGGTAAACTTCAAAAATAAACAGATAAATAAATAAAAACCTTACTTCAGGTTTTCCTGTTTCCCATCTAGCTAGTTCTAGCCCACCACCAGTCTCCACTATAAATTCAACTTTTCAGATAAATTCAACTTTTCACATAAAATCAGCTCCACTTGATATATAATTCAAATTTACATTCCAAAAAGCTATCAACATTTTTGAAACTTTGTATATTTTTGAGTGTGAAATACCATTTCTAAAAAATGTTCCTGAGGAAATAATAGTGAATGTGAACAAAGTTTTAATTACATGGCTAAGTGATGGATCCTATATAATAAAAGGCTAATATGCAAATCAACTGAACAGCGGAATGACTGGTCGCTACGATGGGCTCTGACCACCAGGGGACAGACGCTCAATGCAGGAGCTGCCCCCTGGTGATCAGTGCACTCCCACAGGGTAGTGCTGCTCATGGCTGGCAAGTGCAGTGGAGGTGGCAGGAGCCTCTCCCACCTCTGCAACAGTGCTAATTACCCCTCGGGGGATGTCTGGAGGGTGGGCCTAAGGGGATGTATGGAGGGTGTGGGCCTAAGCTAGCAGGTGGACATCCCCTGAGGGGTTCCAGACTGTGAGAGGGCACAGGCCAGGCTGAGGGACGCCCCCCACCCCCCCAGTGCACGGATATCGTGCACCAGGCCTCTAGTTGTTTATAATAATGAAACATGGGTAATAACATCAATTTCCAATAAGAAGGAATTGGTTATATACATTCTGGCATATTTTATATAATAGAATACTATGCAATAATTATAATTCTATAACATATTTAATGAGATGGAAAGATGTTCATTAGAAAAGGAAACTGTATGTATATTGTCTCAATTACAAGATCACACATATTTAACTAAACATGAAAGTATATAAAATACAGTATTCCTCCGAGTGTTAGGATAAGATAATTTGTTGTTGTTAATCCTCATCTGAGGATATTTTTTTCCATTTTTTTTTAGAAAGAGAGAGAAAGGGAGGAGCAAGAGGGAAGGGAAAAGGGGAGATGGGAGAGGGGAGAGGGAAAAGAGGGAGAGGGGAGATGGAGAGGGAGACTGGTTTCCTCCCAATTGTTCCCTGACCAGTTAGGGATCAAACCTGCAACTAAGGTACATGCCCTTGAACAGGAATCAAACCCATGAACCTTTGGTGTGGAGGCCGGTGCTCTAACCATTGGACCAGGCTGTCCAGGGCAAAACAAGATAATTTTTTTTTTCTCTATAGGCTTTTTTTTTTATTGCTTAAAGTATTACAACAAGAGAATTTTTAAAACTTATAGAAAGAAAGAGAGACAAACATTGATGTGAGAGAGAAACATG
>NW_006287924.1:485072-486244 GCF_000327345.1 Myotis davidii | reverse complement strand
TCATTTACTTAGTCTTTCTCTTCCAGTTCCATACCCACCCATAGCCGTTCTTGGTAAACTTCAAAAATAAACAGATAAATAAATAAAAACCTTACTTCAGGTTTTCCTGTTTCCCATCTAGCTAGTTCTAGCCCACCACCTCTCCACTATAAATTCAACTTTTCAGATAAATTCAACTTTTCACATAAAATCAGCTCCTTTTGATATATAATTCAAATTTACATTCCAAAAAGCTATCAACATTTTTGAAACTTTGTATATTTTTGAGTGTGAAATACCATTTCTAAAAAATGTTCCTGAGGAAATAATAGTGAATGTGAACAAATTTAATTACACATGGCTAAGTGATGGATCCTCTATAATAAAAGGCTAATATGCAAATCAACTGAACAGCGGAATGACTGGTTGCTACGACACACACTGACCACGGGGGGGGGGGGGGGGGGGACGCTCAATGCAGGAACTGCCACCTGGTAGTCAGCGCAGCCTGTCCAACTGACAGCTTAGGCCTGCTCCCTGTGGACATCCCTCATCAGTTGGACATCCCTCATCATGGCTGGCAAGGGCAGCGGAGGTGGCAGGAGCCTCTCCCACCTCTGCAACAGTGCTAATTACCCCTCGGGGGATGTCTGGAGGGTGTGGGCCTAAGCCAGCAGGTGGACATCCCCTGAGGGGTTCCAGACTGTGAGAGGGCACAGGCCAGGCTGAGGGACCCCCCCGCCCCCCAGTGCACGGATATCGTGCACCAGGCCTCTAGTTGTTTATAATAATGAAACATGGGTAATAACATCAATTTCCAATAAGAAGGAATTGGTTATATACATTCTGGCATATTTTATATAATAGAATACTATGCAATAATTATAATTCTATAACATATTTAATGGGATGGAAAGATGTTCATTAGAAAAGGAAACTGTATGTATATTGTCTCAATTACAAGATCACACATATTTAACTAAACATGAAAGTATATAAAATACAGTATTCCTCCGAGTGTTAGGATAAGATAATTTGTTGTTGTTAATCCTCATCTGAGGATATTTTTTTCCATTTTTTTTTAGAAAGAGAGAGAAAGGGAGGAGCAAGAGGGAAGGGAAAAGGGGAGATGGGAGAGGGGAGAGGGGAAAGAGGGAGAGGGGAGCTGGAGAGGGAGACTGGTCCTCCCAATT
>NW_006287924.1:463096-485025 GCF_000327345.1 Myotis davidii | reverse complement strand
GGGATCAAGCCTGCAACTAATGTACATGCCCTTGAACAGGAATCAAACCCATGAACCTTTGGTGTGGAGGCCGGTGCTCTAACCATTGGACCAGGCTGTCCAGGGCAAAACAAGATAATTTTTTTTTTCTCTATAGGCTTTTTTTTTTATTGCTTAAAGTATTACAACAAGAGAATTTTTAAAACTTAGAGAAAGAAAGAGAGACAAACATTGATGTGAGAGAGAAACATGATCGGTTCCCTCCCCAACCTGCCCTGACCTGGAATCCAACCCGAAACCTTTTTGGTGTATGGGATGATGCTCCAATCAACTGAGCTACCCAGCCAGGGCCCCATGGTGACTACTTTTAAAGGCGGCGATGTGATTTTTTTTTATACTTCCCAAACATTCAGTTTATTACAGAAAAATGACCCACTGCAATTGCTGGCCTGGAATCAGTGAAGTCTCCATCGCACTGTTTTGGTTCCAGAGTTGACTCACTGACCAGTTATTTGTTCTTCCTTAGTGTCTGAATGCCCCTGGGATCCTTCTGCAAAACCTTATGGAAATGTCAGCCTATTCTCCTCAAGATGAATGCCTTTTAAAAATATTTTGAATTGGAACTTTCCCACAACACAAGCTCTTAAATAATTGGCAAATAAAAGAACAAAACATCAGGTTATGTTCAAAAGGGGGGAAACAACTAAAACAAAAATCTTACTTTATTAAAGGCTCTCTTCCTCTCTGCAAGAAATAGTCATAGTCAAATGGCAGCTCCATTTTTAATTTTTTGCGGAAACTCCACACTGTTTTCCATAGTGGCTGTACCAGTCTGCGTTCCCACCAGCAGTGAATGAGGACTTCTTTTTCTTCACATCCTTGCCAGCACTTGTTGTATGTTGATTTATTGATGGTACCCATTCTGGCAGGTGTGAGGTAGCAATTCATTGTCGTTTTAATTTGCAACTCTCTGATGATTAGTGACTTTGAGCATTTTTTCATCTGTCTCTTGGCCATGTGTATGTCTTCTTTGGAGAATAGTCTATTTAGGTCCTCTGCCCATTTTTTAAGTTGGATTGTTTGTCTTCCTTTTGTTGAGTTGTATGAGTACTTTATATATTTTGGAAATTAACCTCTTATCAGATGTATCATTGGCAAACATGTTCTCCCATGCAATGGGTTTCCTTTTCATTATGATGCTGGTTTCTTTTGCTATGCAGAAACTTTTTAGTTTGATGTAGTCCCATTTATTTATTTTTTCCCTTTGCTTCTCTTGCCCTAGGTGTTGCATTGGTGAAAATTCTACTACATAAGATATTTGATATTTTGCTGCTTCTGTTTTTTTTTTTAATGGTTTTACCACTTACATTTAAATCTTTTACCCATTTTGAGTTTATTCTTGTGTATGGTGTAAGTTGGTGGTCTAGTTTAATTTTTTTTTGCATGTATCTGTCCAATTGGTGTGACCCAGTGATCCCACTTTTTGGAATATATCTTAAGAATCCCAAAACACCAATCAGAAATAACATATACATCCCTATGTTCATAGCAGCATTATTTACAATAGCTAAGATCTGGAAACAGCCCAAGTGCCTATCAGTAGATAAGTGAATAAAAAAATCCGTGGTACATTTACACAATGAAATCCTCCTTGAGAACGCATGGAGGGACCTAAAGGGCATTATGGTAAGTGAAATAAGCCAGTCAGAGAAAAACAAGTATCACATGATCTCACTTATATTTATATATATAAAAGCCTAAGTGACCAAACAACTGAACTACCGGCCAACCAGTTGCTATGACATGCACTGACCACCAGGGGGCAGATGCTCAATGCAGGAGCTGTCCCCTGGTGGTCAGTGCACTCGTACAGCCAAGCACCTGCTGTGGACCAACCTCCCGCAGCTGGCCAACCTCCATGGCCCCTCCCCCTGGCCAGCTGCCCCTCTCTGCCATCCACCCTGATCACCAGCCAGGCTGAGAGACCCTACCTGTGTACGAATTTGTGCACCGGGCATCTAGTATAGAATATGATGAATAAAATAAACTGAAGAATAAAATATATCCAGAGACATGGAAGCATGGAACAGACTGATGAATCTCAGAGGGAAGGGGGCAGGGAGGAATAGGAAGAGATTAATCAAAGAACTTATAGTCATATCTGTATAACCAATGGACAAAGAAAATACTGCAGTAGGCCTGGAGGGTGGTGTTTTGGGATGGAGGGGGCTGAAGCGGGGAAAAGGGGGACATATGTAATACTATGAACAATAAAGATAAACTAAAAAAAAAAGAAACAGTCATACTTTTTAGCACTGAACTATCTAGCTATCTTTGCAAAAAGGGTGTATCTTGTAGAGAAGAAAACGAAAGAGGAGGCTTCAAGTAGCCATTGAGATACAATAGATTCATCAGCCACATATATTCTGTGAAGTAAGGTTGGTTGTAGACTTAGCTAGTCCTTGAAAGGCATACTAGAAAAAAAACAACCCTAATGTCAAAACATGTCTTCAAACATAATTTTCAAAAATTCTGGTTACAACGATCTGAAGGAATATCTGCAAACAGCTCCTGATTTCCACCTTCCACTTATCATGGATATTCAGGAACAGAATTTACTAATATCTCCACTTTTCAATCAGCAAGTTTTTATTTTAAATTTCAGTGTCACACTGAAGGAACCCTATTTTGTCTTGTTTCCCAAAAGATGGTGATCCTAATATAGCTCTCCTTTCCAAAAGCAATAAAAACTAAGTTTTGCTTATCTGAGCCGGGAGTTGGTAACAGATAGTCAGCACTGCTGACATGGCATCCCAAAGACTGCATCCCTACGCCTTTTCTCCCAACATCCGCAAAGAATGCCTTGGCATCAGCGGAGTTCTCCTGGCAAATCAATCTTCAATGCCAGCTTTCCAAAAATATGCATGTACTCAGTAAAGCATGCAGACTGCAATACTATCTACAAATGCTCCATTTTCATATTTTTGTCCTATGAGAGGTGCACTCAAAATGAAATATTAAATTTTAAAGCTCCTTACTGTGCCTTGCTGTGTTTTTTGTCTTTGTGTCTAAAGTCACACAAGAAACACATATTTTTTAAGGCCTGCAGGGAGAAGACATAAGGAACCATGCTTCCCCAAGTTTCGTCAGAAAATGCAATGAAAGCAATTGCCTTCCTAGATTTTCTAAGAGTGACTTCACTGCTTTCCCTGTCAGGCACATGCTTTGGCCCAGTCATGGAAAAATCAAGAAGTAGTAACAATGTATCGGTTTTGGAGGAAAAGTGTCAAGTCTTTATCCTGGTTGCTCAGGGCACAATAAAACTTAGTGTGGCATCCCTGAAAATGTAGAGGATGAGTTTCTGTGACATTTGTTTCTTTACTTTGCTGCAAAAGCATTGCTTTTAAAAACACAACTCAAATTCAAATATCTAAGGATAGTGAAAGGCAAACCAGATTTATTTCCTGGACCTTGAGAAACATGTTCATATATTTCTGTACATGGAATAGATGGGCATCCATCCACAAGAGGTAGTCAATTTCCTGTCACTAAGTTCAAGTGCATGTAACTGATATCTTTGAATTGAGAGGTTTTCTGAGCTGTTTGTCACCTCTGCTGGATGCTGCTGAAAAAAAGGCTAGTCTTCCTACTCTGGTGAGGCTCTCTGCCTTCAAAGCAATTGTTTTCTATACTCAAGATTTGGAGTATCTGAAGACCACAGGGCCAAATTGCTAAGACTGGCCTGGGTTGCTACAGGGGAGGCACCTCAGGACCCTGAGAACGCTAGCAATGGCCAGGCCTTAGAGACCATTGCCTCCAGCCCCCTACCTGCTCAGGGGTTGGGGTTGAAAACCAAGGACCAGAGAACGGAGGACTTGCCCAGCTCTGTCTGATTCTCCTGGTTTCTCTACTAGAAAGAGCAGTTTGCTCTACGATATTAGCTCCAGTTTTGCCTTTGCCCTGAATTCTTCCCTATTCATTCTTTTTAGCCCAAACCCATCTTCTCTACATATCTTTGACCGCTAAGTTTTTTTTAGATTCAAAAGGACCCTAAAAAAACACTGGCTATGTGAATCCCCTCTATGACATACATGCACTTGAACTTAATGACAGGAACTTTACTACCTCCTGTGGGTGGATGCCTGTTTATTCCATGTACAGAAATATATAAACATGTTTCTAAGGTCCAGAAAATAAATCTGGTTTGCCTTTCACTCTCTTTGGATATTTGAACATAGTCTTCCTGAATTTGCTCTTATTCAGGGAAAATATGCCTGGGTGTTTTCCCTGTGGTCACACGCTGCCTTGTCTCCTACTCATTTGCTCTGATCTCCGATCTCCTCAGCTGGACTAGCACAGTCTGACACACTTTTTGTATATAACTTCCTGAGTCTTCTACCTGCTCTAATGGATTAGAGTTCATAAAAGATAAGGGAAGCATTATCCGTTTTTGATAGTTTACTTTTTGATACAATCCTCAATTGGTATCAGTTTTCTAAATACAGCACAGTGGTGAAAAGTGCGTAGCTTTGGAGTTAAACAGATCCAGCTCCAAGTCCCTGACTTACCATTTCTTATCTGTGTGACTTTGGTTAAGATACTTAATCTCCAACATATATTAAGTATTCAATAAATGTTGGTTAACATAATAATCATTTCTGGGATTTGACATCTAGACCTCATAAAAAATTCAGATTAGATATTCTTGATATTTTACTCAGGGATCTTGGTGGTATTAATCGCCCTGTCAAATACCAACAACTCAGTTCCCCTTCATGATTTGGTATGTAATTTTAAACGTTAAATATTTATGTTTTGTCCAGCATTTTGAGTAGACTGGACTTATATCTGATTTTCAGAGTAAGACTGCCACAAACCTACATCACTTTACTATTGTGCCACATGCATCTTAGTTAACTCAGAGTTTTAAAAAATTACCAATAAAACAATTCAGAAGGACTTGTTTCAGGCCATGGAACTAATTGGTATATAAGTCTGGATTAAAATGCAAGTATCCTGACTCCTAGTTAGAAATACCTTGCTGTTTCTTAAATCCAAACAGGTCCTGAAGCTATATTGTCTATTCCAGAGCCCTCCACAAAGAGGTGGCCAATCACAAACAGTGAAAATATGAGACCCCCATAAGCCATGTTTCCAAACAACCAACAAGAACAAAACTAAAGATTTTCATCTAGTTTCTGCCCCATCCTAAGTGATGTCAGGGCTCAAAGCATAAATAAGAACACATTTTGGCAGAAATGTTATTTTGCTTCCACAAATTTATGAGCACTTGATAGTCAAGGCCTCAATGAAAAACCCTCTAAGCTATTATGCTAAATATACCCTTTTCTACCCTTTTGTGCTTTGTTGCAAAATGCTGAACTTGTTAATTTATTATCAAAAGAAACTAAGAAATTACAAAGAAACCTGAACAGTATACTTAGGACACCTTGTCACTATTAAATTTACTGTCTATGGTCCAATTTTAATCTCTCTTTTCATAGCAAAAATGAAAAGGTTTATGCTTCAGAGGAAATCACTGTCCTCATCTGGATTAGCCCTCCCTCCTAATATCTATATTTGGATCCAAGTCAGCGGTCTGAAACATTAACGGGCTTTCCATTGAGCCACTACCCTTTTACTCTTTTTTGTTTTGCAAACAGGGCTTATTAAATCTTTGCTGTAGGCACCAAGAATGAAGAACAACGAGAATGTGCTGATGTGAAAGATTTCACTGAAGTCAAGCAAATCATTTCTGATTTGCCACAACTCCCCAGCAGTAAATGCAAAAAAAAAAAACAAAAAAAAACACCCCAAAAAAAGCACATGTTGTCTGGATGGAAAATATAAATTCCTATCACATAAAACACAATAAAGAAAACCAAAAAAAACCCCACTCTTCTCCCTACACTAGGGGTTTAAGGCAGAGCTGCTGACTGCAGATGCTCCCCATTAAGTAAATTAAAATCATTGTAAAGAACAAATTTTGGTACAAGTACAGCTTGAAGCAAGTCCTACTGGCAGTGAAAGAAAGAAATCGGTGTATATTTTAGGACACATTGTATTTCTTTCTTATAGCTACTCTCCAATCTATTGTAAGCTTAGACACACACACACACACACACACACACACACACACACACACTTAATAGCATACAGTTTAAAGACACACAATTAAGTTAAATAACTAATTAATGGAAAATATGTAAAGCAAAACTCAATACCCTTTTATTCCTCACAAGTCATAGAAAAGTTAACCAACTCCCAAGTCAAAACCATTAATCTGCACATACATCTTTACTTGCAGTCTCTCTTTAACCTGACTAAAATGACAGGGGGACTTTGTTTTTAAATTAAGGCATAAACCTACAAAGGAACAGACAATGGAAGAGAGTGCACACCAAGAAAACTTTGCAAGCTAGAGATCACATGGATAGGTGGTTAGTGACCCACAAAGGCTCCCAAAAGCTAATACCCATACTGGAAAAGCTAAAACACAACCCAGGTTTGTAGGGAGTGGCTATAGGGTTAAGCCTGGGACTGACCTGTTGGCAAAGCCACAAACAAGTCCCAGTTTAGAGGGCACAGTCCTCTTAGCATAATTAGGCTTGACCTTATGATGCTCCCTAGATCTTATCTGGGTAGCTAATGGGCAGAGGGAGAAGTAGCAAGTGCTGCCAAAACAAGTGAAACTCACAAGAACATCATAACTATGGTGACCACTACCTTGTTTACCTCTGGCTATAAAGTAAAGGCTCAGCTTGCCTCTGTATTTCTCTCTATGGCCTCAGCCAGGCACAGGAAGAGCTTATTCTTTTTGTCAGTCTTTCCTACATCCTTCGCCGCCCGCTCCCCCTCCCCCCTCCGGCTCACCGAACCCTTGGCTGTGCTGTCATGGCTCACAGGTTATAATAGAGAACCTCTCAAAAGCGAAGGATTTTAAGGCATCATGTAACTTTGAGATGGGGATGAAGCAGAGCTAAAATGGAAAGAATGGTTGCAGGTCTGTTTCAGAAGCATTTAGATGCGTCACCCTCTTTTCTGCTCCTAAACATGGCACCTGACTTCTCAAACCCTCTTGGTATCAGACACTTTCTAGGGTGGGGCAATGTACTGAAAACAGCTGCTGTTGAATTTTTCTTCAGAGAAACATTCACATGCTTATACTTTGTATGTGACCCCCATTTCTCTTTTCATACTTGGCTCCCAGAACCCTGGCAGCCAGACCTTATTTTTCAGGCAGAAGACTGGAAAATCCTTCTTTGGAGACTCTCACCTGGACAAGAAGAAAACCACAAGGATGCTGACCTGGACAAGAAGAAACTCAGAAGGTTCCCCAAATGCAATAGAATAGCCAGAAGGAAGCCCACAGGTGGTAATGCCCAATAGCATGCTCAGGGCTTCTAATTGGCTTTTAAGGTCCTACTTGTAATATGAGTGGACAACCAAGGACCCTTGAGCCAAGCCTCTAGCATGAAGTTAGAGACCCAGACAGACAGTCAAAAGCAACTTAGAGGAAGCTATGGGACTGTGCAAGAAGAAGAAAACTTTTAAAAAAATCTATCAGAAAAATAACAAAAGATGATCTATTGATAAAACAAGGACAGGATGCTCTAACGAATATTCAGAGAAGAAAAACATACTTAGATATTATATGTGTATATATATGTGAATTTTTTTTAAAAAAACCTCAATTATAGAGTTAAAAACTAAAGTTGAAAAAAATCTATCCTCTCCCCCCCAAAAAAAGAATTGGAAAACAGAAAAAAAATCAGAGAAACAAATCCAGGAATATCATATTGATCATAGTCCTTTGCAAGGAACAAAATCCATGCTAGATAGTTTCAGCAGAAATTACTTCTTACAATACATTAAATAACACAATCAGTGTAAGGACTAAATAAATAGATTTGGGGTTGAACTTTCAGTATGACTCTCAAATTATACCACAGAACTAAGCCCCCAAAGGGAGCTTCTACCACTTCTAACATCAGGAGACTGCTTCCTGTAGTGGCGAACTGCCACATATAGCTGCCAAATCTAGAAGCATGTCACTATTGCCAAGACCAGAGGGTCACAGCTATTGCTGTTGGCTCAAAGCCAGGGTGTACCTGCAACAATCCATATGAGCAAAATGGATGGCAAACAGCCTGCTCCTTGACCCTAACCAAACACTGGAATGCCTGCTAATGTTGTCGCAGGGTCAGGGTAAAAAGCATCACGATCATGATTGCCAACAGAATAAGAAGTACAGCTAAATCTAAATTACATCAAGAACACTAGCTTCAAAGGAATCTGGTAAATACAGTTGTCGTAAGTGTTTCCCTCCAAGTCCTGCGTGGTTCAGGGTTCGGGTCTGGAAGAGGAGCCGCACAACAAATGAAAAAGAAAAGACGGGAGATAATTTGGGAATATTGGGGGACCAGGCAAGCAAGTCCAACTCAAGAGGAAGGACTTCCACTGTGCTCAGGCCTCACCAAGCTTTTTATAATGAGAGGTAAACAAGGTAGTGGTTACCAAAGTTACACTTTTCTTGCGAGTTTCACTTGTTTACACCATGGTTATACTTCCTGCACTTCCTCAGCCCCTTAGCTTCCCAGATAAGATCTAGGGAGTGTTATAAGGTCAAGCCTAATTATGCTAAGAGGACTGTGCCCTCTAAGCTGGGAATTCTTTGCGACTTTGCCAGCAGGTCAGTCCGAGGCTTAACCCTATATCAGTTTCCCACATACAGTAGTTAGCATTTTAGTTTCTGTAGTACCCAAAGGTAAAGTAGAAGGAAGTTGGAAAGGATGTGAGATAATTCACCATATCTGTCATAAGGTTCTCAACAACTGAATAACAAAGTTTCAGAAAGAAAAAAGAGAGAGAAGAAGAGGAAGATTAAAAATAAAACAAAACATGGGGTTGGTATACGAGGGGTCATGCAAAAAGTAACTCAAGAAAATTTTTTAAAGAAATAAATGTCAGCACTGCGTCCAAGTATAATAGATGAAAATAGACCACACAGAGAAAGATTACTGTGAAATTTCAGAACACTGGTGATTAAAAGAAGATCCTACAAGCTTTCAGAAAAGCAGAAAATAATGCAGAAGTGCCCAAATACATTAAACATACACACACACACACACACACACACACACACACACACACCTTCTGGAATATATCAAGGGAAAGATCGACAGCAATACAATCTTGGTAGGGGACTTTAATACCCCATTGACATCACTGGATAAATCCTCTAGACAAAAGATCAACAAATAAACAGCAATCCTAAATGACTCACTAGATAAGATGGTCTTAATTGATATCTTTCACCTCAAAGCTACAGAATATGTATTCTTCTCAAGTGCACATGGGTTATTTTCAAAGATAGACCACATATTGGGACACAGGCAAAGTCTCTTCAAATTCAAGAAGATTGAAATCATATCAAGTATCTTCTCAGATCACAATAGCATAATATCAGAAATCAACTACAATAAAAATAATTAAAAAATCAAACACTTGGAGCTAAATAGCATGCTACTAAACAATGACTGGGTTACCAAAGAGATCAAAGAAGAAATAAAAACATCCTGGACACAAATGAAAACAAAAACAGAACAGTCCAAAATCTATGGGACACAGTGAAAGCAGTCCTGAGAGGGAAGTTCATAGCATTACAGGCCTACCTCAAAAAACAAGAAAAACTAGTAATAAATTATCTAACTCTGCAACTTAAATAATTAGAAAGAGAGCAACAAGAAAAGCCCAGAGAGAGCAAAAGGAAGGAAATAATAAAGATCAGAGTGGAAATAACTGCCATAGAGACCAAAAAACAAATACAAAAGATCAATAAAACCAAGGGTTGGTTCTTTGAAAGGACAAACAAGATTGATCAACCTCTAGCCAGGCTCACCAAAAAGCAAAGAGAAAGGACCCAAATAAACAAAATCTGAAATGAAAGAGGCCACGTAACAACACACCTCACCAAAATACAAAGGATTGTAAAAAAAAAAAAAAATACTATGAACAACTCTAATCCAACATACTGGTCAACCTAGAAGAAATGGACATATTCCTACAAAAATACAACCTTCCAAAGCTCAATCAGGAAGAATAAAAAAAATCTGAATAGGCCAATAACTATGGAGGAAATTGAAGCAGTAATCAAAATACTTCTAGCAAACAAAAAGCCCGGGGCCAGGCGGCTTCACAGGGGAGTTTTACAAAACATTCTTTTTAAAATTTAAATTCTTTATTGTTTAAAGTATTACATAAGTCTCCTTTACCCCCATTGACCACTCCCCAGCCGCCCTTACCCTCCAGCACATGCCCTCTCTCCACTACTGTCCGTGTCCATTGGTTATGCTCATATGCATGTATACAAGTCCTCTGGTTGATCTCCTACCCCCTCACCCCTTGCCATCCCTCATAGGTTGGACAGTCTGTTTGATACTTCTATGACTCTGGTTCTATTTTTGTTTATCAGTTTATGCTGTTCATTATATTCCACAAATGAGTGAGATCATGTGATATTTATCTTTCTCTGACTGGCTTATTTTGCTTAGCATAATGCCCTCCAGTTCCATCCATGCTGTTTTAAATGGTAAGAATTCCTTCTTCTTCTTTTTTTTTTTTTTTACCACAGCATAGTATTCCATTGTGTAGTTGTACCACAGTTTTCTAATCCACTCATCTGCTGATGGGCACTTAGGCTATTTCTAAAGTAAAAATCTCCCTTCTCTTTTTTGCACTTTCACCCAATCTAATCCCCAGAGTTACCCACTGCTAAGTGTTTCTTTTGCACCCTTTCAGAAGTTTTCTGTATGTACATATGCAAGCACACAAATGGAATCATGCCATAATGAGTAACTTCCCCCTGAAAAACAAAACAAAACTTGTGCATTGTGGACACCTTTCCATGCCCTTGACTGGAACCGAACCTGGGCCCCTTGAGCCCGCAGGCCGATGCTCTATCCACTGAGCCAAACTGGCCAGGGTGAATTCCTTCTTTTTAACCACAGCATAGTATTCCATTGTGTAGTTGTACCACAGTTTTCTAATCCACTCATCTGTTGATGGGCACTTAGACTGTTTCAAATCTTAGCTACTATAAATTGTGCTGCTATGAACATAGGAATGCATATATCCTTTTTGATTGGTGTTTCTGTTTTCTTGGGATATATTCCTAGAAGTGGGATTACTGGGTCAAGTGAAATTTCCAGTTTTAATTTTCTGCCAATGTTATCTCCAGTAAAGGTTTAATCTCCAAAATTGATAGGGAACTCATACAAGTTAACAAAAGAAAGATAAACAATCCAATCAAAAAGTGGGCAAAGGACCTAAATAGACACTTTTAGAAAGATGACATACAGAAGGCCAAAAGACAGATGAAAACACTAGAGACCCAGTGCACAAATTTTGTGCACAGCAGGAGGTGGGGGGTGGTGCCCTCAGTCCAGCCTGAACCCTCTTGCAATCCAGGACCACTGGCTCCTAACCACTTGCCTGCCTGCCTGCTTGATTGCCCCTAACCACTCTGCCTACCTGATCGCCCTTAACTGCTCGCATGCCTGCCCGATTGTTATTGCCCCTAACCACTCTGCCTGCCTGATCGCCCTTAGCTGCTCGCATGCCTGCCCGATTGTCCCTAACCGCCTCTGCCTCAGCCCCCGCCGCGTGGCTTTGTCTGGAAGGATGTCTGGAAGGATGTCCGGAATGACAGTTGGAAGGTCATTTGGCTGTCTGATCTAATTAGCATATTATGGTTTTATTATTATAGATGCTCAAAATCACTAATAATTCCAGAAATACAAATCAAAACAACATTGAGGTACCATCTCACACTTGTCAGAATGGCTATCATCAACAAATCAACAAAGGAGAAGTGCTGGCGAGGATGCAGAGAAAAAGGAACCCTCTTGCACTGCTAGTGGGAATGCAGACTGGTGCAGCCACTGTGGAAAACAGTATGGCGATTCCTCTGTGACAGAGGTTAGCAATCAGGGCTAGGAGAAATGAATGCTCAATGTCAGTTACTTTACCCTGCTGTGTTCAGATGGGAACAAAATGTATGCCCTCCCCTATTAACATTTTCAAAGAATTCCAAAGCTAGAGAATAGAGTTGCTTAGTATCATTCAAGATTAAGATTACAAATCTCAGGACATTTCAGGAACAGCTAGCTTTACAATACAATGTGGGTTTCAACTTCACTCCAGTCATTTCTTTGTTGAGCAAGCCACATTTTACAAAAGACCATAAAATATAAAATAATGATAATATATAAATAGGAATAAAAATCACAGCCAGGGATCATAAAATATGCAATGGTAAAAGCAGCATGGGATGAGATTAAGTCAACGTTAGAAAATTTGGTCTTTAGAAATTAAGTAGCTATTATAATTGGGTTTGCATTTGATAAGTAAAATCATTCTGGCAGAGTTGAGGATTTCCTAAACAGAAAAGAGGAAGATTAATTTGGAAAGTATCTCAGTGTTTTATAAGAGATTTGATGCAGGTCTGAAACAAACAAATGTAAAATGACCAGGAGTGAGTAACTGAGTTAAATGTAAAAGGTGGAAAAATTAGAAAACCAAGTCCAATTCTAAAGTTTCTAGTTCAGGGAAAGTGATAGAAGGTGATATATCAAGTCATTCCAGGGAGGGAGGGAGGCTGGGGGCGCTGTGTGGTGCCTGGATTCAGGTCAGGTGGGAATATTTGATAGGCAGCCAGACAGGGTGGAGTGGGCAGAGGACCAGAGACAGTCTAGTTAAGTGAAGGGGAATCAGGACAGCACATCCCCCAGGAACAGAAGAGCTAATGATGGTTAGAAGAACTAGACCGACTCCATATCACCAAAGCCGCAGAACACACTGCATTTTCTTAAAGCTGGCTTTGCTCACACAGGTATGCTTCATGAGAACTTATGTCCCACAACTGTCTGCATGCCGGAATAACTCTTCCCTACAGGCAAGTGGGGCAGGGACATGCGTCCCTCTCTGTCCGGCCCAAGGAACTCCTGCATTGCACTACAAGGTGATAGCTACCAGGCAGGTGAAAGGCTGATGGTGACTGTGGCTTCCTGCTTGCGTAACTTCCTTGAAGTTTTAAAGTTTTCCATTTTAACTTTCTCTTTATTTCTCCTCCTTTTTATGTCGGGAAAATTTCTCTAATTCCTTCCCTGTCATACCCCAGTGACTTTATGACATTTGCCTTGAGCCTGTCTGGCTATTTTTCCCTGCCTTTCATGTATTCATCTGACCTCTAAGATTTTAAATAAATAATGCCTAGTCAATATCTAGTTTCATTTCAGTCACCATCTATGGTCGATGTGTTAAGCACCTAAAGGCTTCCCAAGAAATGCTTTCCTCACTGAAAGCGATCTAAATTATAGTTGGTCAGAATAGTGGCCTTGCCAATATCAACAACAAGGGAGCAAGGTACAGAAAGAACATGGAACTGTCAGATTCTTTCATTCTGAAATGACCATTTGAATGATTGCAGCCATGAAACTATTTGAAAGTCACAGGGAATTATCACTTGTTAGGTTATTTATCCCTTTCTATTTGTCTGATTATGGACTTGAAGTGATTTAAATCTATCTAGAGCTCCCATTCTTCCACAGACTTAATCCAGAGGCCTGGGCTTACTGGCATTCATACCCAATGAAAGCAGCAGGGTTCTGGGAGTTGCACTTCTTTTCTCTTAGGAGCTGCAGCAGCACCAGGCACTCCTCACCATATGTCCTTGCGTTGCCCATATGCCAAATGATGTCCAGATACATATGGAATTGAGGTTATACTCATTCACACACAACGTACTCAAAGTTGCAATTGAAAACATAAATTCTCAAATGCACAAGTGATAACATGGGTTTTCAATGATAATAGTAAGTGAGGACACTGAACACTTGAAAAGTGGCAGTTGGAGCAGTTACAGAGCATGGGCTCTGGAGTAGCTTACTTGGGCTGACCTCACTGACCCACCCCTCATTAGCTGTGTTGCCATGGGCATGCTCCCTAACCTCTCTGGGTATCTGGGTCCTCCTAGTAAATGAGGCAATAATTACACTTCCTCTTAGGGCTGTCTTGAGGATTAAATGAGATCGTTTGTGTAAAGTGATTAACATGGTTCCAACACACAGAGCTCACTCAGATCAGCTACATTAATTATTAGGTTCATCAACCTCATTCTTATTAGACGCCAAGAGAAGGATGTAGGTACCTTTGGTAGCACTGAGATATGGGCTACTACTAGGCTCTCTCCAACCTCAGAAATCTAAATGCAGACTAGGCAGCAACACTTCTGAAATGAATGTCTTGGGTGCAGGATGTCACAGATAAATCCTACAGCCCTTAAAGTCCGCAACCCAGTATTTTCAGGCTGTTTATGAATCCGTCAGCCTGCTGGCTCTGGGCCGATTTAGCACTGGCTATGGCCACTTCCCACACTTTGATATTACTAAAGACATCACTGATTCAAATTCTGCTTTACTGAGAAACCTCCTATATACTTGTTACTAGAGATTCTCCCATGTCATCATCATCTGTTAGGGATTTCATTTTTAGTAGAGTCACCAAAAGGAGAAGAACTAAGACCAAAAAATAAAATAAAATACAAGATAAAAGGCAGCACTTGTGTGTGGTTTGATACTGAAGCCACAATTCAGTTTTAGGTTCTGTGGCAGCTTTTTTTGTTTCAAGGACAGAATCAGTCATTGAGATCTTGATAGGAGATGAAAAGAGAAGAGTTTGAATAATTATAGGCTCGTTAATATGTAGTTACCTGGGTCCCACTCAAATCTACCAAAAAGAATCTTCTGGGAGAACCCCGGTGGAATTTGGGAATCTGTCTTATAAGCAGCATTTTCATGCATATTAAGGTTTGAGAACCACTTCTCTAGGACTCATCTTCAGCAGAGGACACATACACCAACTAATCTAATACCAGGCAGTCTTTGATAAAGTTAAGCAGTACAGACTGAACAAAAAGAGAGAGTCAATCCAAACAGGAAAATCCAGGAGAGCCTCCTGGAGGGCAAATTTGGAAGGCAGGTAGGATTGAGAGCAGAGGAATGGCTGGGCTAGGAACCAGGGGCAATAAGACACAAGACTGTCACTGGTAGAGGGAACCAGCTAAACTAAAGCACCAGCAGTAGAAAAGTCAGGGATGTATTGGTACAGCTTCATATGGCGGGGGCCCAAGAGAGAGAGGCTCATGGGGAGAGGGTTGCTGTGTTTGGAAAAGGAGACCACACACCTGATTAATACTGGATGGAAGGCCTTTAAGGCAGTTGGAGTCTGGGTTCTAAAGTCTCTTTGCCATGAACTGTTTGGAAGGTTGCTCAGAGGGGTCATAATCGGACCTGAGCTGTGAGATGAGTCTGGTAAGGTGAACTGGAAAGGGTTACTCAGTCCCACACCCCTTTACCTACTTTCCAAAATCCAAAAAGCAAGAAAAATGAGCAGTTTTTAAATGGTTAATTTAATGGCAAAACCAGTTATTAAATAAGTGGGGTTATTATTTATCCAACTTGCTGTGAATTGTCATGCATTCTGTTGCAAAAATATTATGTTTTTGATTAGGGGTGCTGTCCGTAGACCCATTTGGGGATGTTACAAAACAGTTCATGTATTATATAACATTTCTGAAGTCAGAAAAATTCTGAATTCCAAAACACTCTTGGGTCTATCATTTGTTAAGTAATTGCAGACTTGAACAAACAATGGGAGACGTTTAGTAGCCTTAATGCTTTAAGAGGCGCAGGAAACCTTTTAAGAGGTGATATAAAAGTGCAGGTAATAAGGCCATCTTTCTTAGCAACCAATTTTTGAGGAGCACTTAATTACCTTGGAGTTTGTCTAAAAGGAAAGGTGCTTTGGACTATCTAAGTGGTTTGGCTCTTGTAATTCCTCTTCATTATTATTACCAGTTCTTGCCTCCCTGTCTCCCCAGCTGTAAATCAGCAAAGCCTATGATACTGTAAACTGGAAAATAGATGGTGAGCTGATGTAGACAATGGCTGTTTCATCTTTGTGCTGTCTGTGTACGCATGTGCCACCAAATCCAGCCATTTGAGAATTGTAGGGCTCCTTAGAAATGAGTTAGTTCAACTGGTTTCATTCAGCTTGAGGAAACTGAGGGCAGAGGAGGAAAGTCATTGGTTAGAGATAGCTCACATGAGACACTTGTTTCACAGTTAACATTTATAGTGCAGCCACAAGATTCCATCTCTGATGACAATCTCTTCTAGAACAAGAAGTCCATCTATTGTGACTAGACATTGACTTGTACAAGGAACGTTTAATAATACTCCTGGATAGTGGTTCCTAGAAGTGTAACTGCACCACTCGGGAATATTACTGAAGCACTGGATGCTTTTCTAAGCAAGTATTGATTTGACAAGGGATTTAGGTTTGAGTCCAGGCTACATCAATGAGTCATATGAAGAAAAACTAAAGAAATAATCAACAATGTTTTCTTTTTTCTTAAAGGCATTTAAGTTTATATAATGCATTAAGTTATATATATAGATATAGATATACATATAAGAACATACAAACTCCTAGGAAAACCAGAGGAAAACAGAGTGGAATACTTCCCATACCTTTACAAGTGAAGAACCTCTAACTTAGAAACTATAGAATAAATGAGAATGGAAAGAATCTATCACTTTAACTAAACACACTCACTTATTTCTGTATGATTTTTAAAGATCATACCAAAATAAGAGGCAAAAATACAGGTGGAAACATTCTTAGCAAATATTTCACATATACACTGTATTATTTTCCTCTACAAAGAACTCACACAAATTAGTGAGAAAAATACCAAGACTCATAAATAATTAGGTTAAGGACATAAACAGACATTTCCCAAAGAACAAATACCTCTTGGTTTGCTTACCGCACAGTGAAACACAAACACAATAGTACCATAGTTGCCTACAAATTGGGACAGATTAGAAAAATGATAATAATCAATACTGATGGAATATTATGAAATACACATCCTTATATATTACTAGTAGCAATAATTTTGGAAAGTTATTTGGCAAATTCAAGTTCTCTAAAATACTCTTTTATTTTGATCTAGTATTCTACCTTTGGAATCCTACCCTAAAGAAATAACCCTGCAAACTTAGGCTCGAACATGAATATTTATTGCACCATTATTTATAGTGCTGAAAATCATAAACAACCACCATCATCAACAATCTGGCAAAAGAGAAATAAATCAAAAAGTATCTATTCAAAATGATATGATGCAGTCAGTGAGGTAATGATTAATCCTAGGTAATTGCCGGAAACTGCTTATAACTGAATAGTAATGAAAAGATTAGGAATGAAAGTGGTTTCTACGGAATAATTATTACTTGGTAAATAAATGTACTTCATCTATAAATAGAAAAAAAACCCACCAAAGCCTGATTGGAAATAAAACAAAATGATTGTATCTGGGTGGTGAGCATATAAGTTATTTTCTTTTTCATACTGGTTCATATTTTCCAAAATATCTTTGGATAGTACATATAATTTGCTTTGAAAATTTATTCCAATGAAATTAAAGCATTAACTAAATAAGTCCAATACTAATTTGTCTTTCTCCTTATCCCACTGAGAATGTCAAAAGATGCTTCTTAGGAAATGATATGAAAGTTCAAATTAGCACAGATATTACAGGGATATTTTTCTTAACCCTCCACAGGAACTACTCTATGTTTTTCTGCCTCAGTGAGTCGGGATGACAATCCTGTGAGGTGGGTGCTATAATTATCGCCATTTTACACAAGGCACCAAGAAAGTGTGTAACTTGCTCAAACCTCAGCTGCTTGGCTCCTGCTCTTAGACAACATGCTATGCAACTAGCTGTTGACCTCTGAAGTGAGGGTCCTTAGATATCATTAATACCAACTATCATAAAGAAAGGGAAGCATAGAGAGGTTGTGACTTGCTAAATGCCACACAGCAAATCATCTAATAGGTAAACAATGTAGTGTTACGTTTTGCAGATAGTAAATTAGAAACACCGAGAAAGCTTAAAATGAATGCAGACAATATTAGCACATTTGCTCTATTTTGTTCCAAATATACTACATGTTTTCCATCTTTTTAGACCTATATTCAGGGAAAGGCACATTTCTGAGGTCTGTGGGGAGAACGTATATCCTCGAAGTCCTAGGGCTGGCACAGCCCAAGTTCTTCCCTCTCAGTTCTATGGAAGAGCTACATTTCAAGGCAGGTGGTAAAATTATCACGGCAATGCCTTCCTATCAAAGAATCTCCTGGGTGTGGCATTAGCCCGAGCTTTGTAGAGCATCAGACTCTCGGGGAACTGCCTGAGCTTCAGGAGAGCGTGAGAAGCGTGAAAACAAAATATACCCAGTTGCCAATAGCAAGGAGACAGCTCTGTGTATGCTTATTTTCTAACCCATCATGACGTCCAAAATAAACTGCAGGCTTCCTCGCACATCTGATATAGATTAAGGGAGTCAGACCTCTCTGCTCGGAGGGCCACACTGGGAGAGCTCTTCACCAGATAAATAACTGGGCTAAGTGATGAGTAAGTTTTACAAAATTGCTCCCCCGAGTGACTGGGGCTTAGTTATGCCTAATTTTTCAGTGAGCTATTTAGAGGTTTCTGGACACTTCTCTTCATGGGACGGAAAGAGAAGAAAATGAGGTCCATATTATACTGTAAAAATGACAGGACCCAATGATGTTGCCATAAAAGTCATCCAAACAAATGACCCCCCACCCAGCACCGAAGCATTAGCCTGTCCTACAAGGCAAGTACACCATCTGTCTTCTCTAAAGGAACCAGGACATCCAATGGCTCAGCTCTGACTCAACATCAGAAATGAATGATGACCAGCAAAATCCAAAGCAGAGATGAGGGCCAATAAGAAGTGGGGTGTGTGCACAATGGAGAACAGTTTTCTATTTACATCAGAATATCAAGACCTAGTTTGCATGAGTGATTATAAAATTAACTTAACTTTAAAAGTAAATATTTATTTTATTTATGAGAAAAAGCTAAATACAAACAGTCTTATGGAAAGCTAAACAAAGAAACAAATAAAATACCCAGCAGGGACACTGAATAGAGAAGGAGCCACCACTGTGGCTTTTCTTCACCCGTTGTTTTAAACTAGTTGTATCCTTTTTGAACAAAATCTGAAGCATATGCCTTATACAGAAAACATGTAAGGACAGAATTTTTCTGGTAGAAGGATGGGAAGGATGGAGTATCTAGAATTCTGTTTTGCTATCGCCTGACACATCTCCACACACGTCCCAAAAGACACAGTTGGAAAACCAGAATTCTATGAGGCAAATTTCAAACTTCAAGTATTAAGTGTTCCACATCCTAAATATAACTTGAAGACATCTTTCCTCCCTTACCTGTGAATATTGTCTTATATAAATCTTTTTTTTTTCCTTGCCAGACTGGCCTACTTACTGTTCCAAGATGCCTTATGTCCCTGTTTCTCCCTTTATCCTTGAATGCTCCAATGCTTCCTCTTTATTGTATTACTGCTCACTCTTGAAAGCTCAGCTAAATTTCCTCCACATCCCCTGGAATGTCTTTCCAAGTAACACCAAACTGGTAAAAACGTTCTCTCCCAGAAACACCTCCACTCTGTACTCTTTACTTGGCTAATTAGCTAGTTATCTATTAGTTAACTAGCTGGTAAAAACTTTCTCTCCCAGGTATACTTCTACTCTGTACCACTAACTTGGTTCATTAGCTAGTTATCTATTACTTGGTTATCTATTATTGCTGTAATAAGTTACCACAAACTTAATATCTAAAAACAACACAAATTGATCATCTTATAGTTGTCAGTTAGAAGTCCCACACAGTCTCACAGGGCCAAAAGCAAGGTGTTGGCATCCTTTCTAGAGGATGTTTCCTTGCCTTTTCCAGCCTTGAGAGGCAACCTACACTGTATCTCTCAAATGGCCCTTGTCACTAGTTAGTAAATGTAATTAGGTTGGGCCCACCTGGATTACCCTGCATAATCTCCTCCTCCATCTCCAAGTGCTTAACCTTAATTGCATCTGCCAAGTCCCTTTTGCCATGTATGTTAACAGATTCGGGGACTAGGGTTTGAATACCTTTGGAGGGGACATTATTTTGACTACCACAGATGCTACTCGAAGTGTCCTGGTAGCGAGGACCACTTCATTATCCTTTGCGTAAATTCATAGTTTGGTGAGAAACTGAGGTACATATATCTACTGTATTTCTCCCACTAGTGTTGAAGGAACCTTTGTTGAATTCAATTAGGCCTTTTTCCAAATAAGAGAGAAAAATATGATAAAGTTAATCAAGAAATAAGATCTCATAGTATCTCCTAAGGTGAGGGAGGTTGATGAGTGCATAGCGCAGTTTCTGGGGATTAGTGCTTCATTTAGACGTTTTTCCATTTGTGGATAAGCCTATGGGATCTTTGAATAAATACCCAGGATTGTAATGGGTCTAAATTCAACCAGGTGTTCAATTCTAGAATTTTACCAACGATCACACTGAGTTACGTAAAATATTTTGCAACATATTTATCTTTAAATAAGATTTTGTATTTTATTTGAATTTTGAGGCATGTATGAAGTATGGCTAATACTACATCAAAAGGTGGCTCACAGCAACCAGTAAACATTTGATCAGGTTAAAACAATTTTACTAACCAAGTTTCCTTTTATTGAATTCCTCTTAATTATCACATGTGCCAGTGACCTTCCTGTAAAATTTCTTGATATGCTATAGCTCTTATTTTTGGTACTTGCATTTGATTTGATTCTTCATTGCTCTTGTCATCTTGCGGAAACTGTGTTCAGCATAGATGGGATGACCTGTTCTGGGAATTAAGGTAAAACTTTGGTATTTGGGCTCCTGTCTAAAAGCTCTCTGATGGCTGAAATGCAGGGGCAGTGTCCCTCCAATGGCCTTGCCACTTACATTGCTTCACATTATGGTTATTTAACTTTACATTTTCTGTCTCCCATACTGTACAACATAAGGACAGACAGACTTTTAATTTCACCTGTAGTATCTAGTATAGTCCATTAAACAAAACATGTTCTCTGTAAATGTTTTGGGGATGAGTTACAACTGGTACATAAATAAAACTCCAAAATGTAATATGCCTAAAAGTTCAGTCAGATAATCTGAACATCCAATGTGAGATCTATTGTAAAAAAAATAACAACAATAAAAAAAACAACAACTACAAAATAAGAATGCTTTATTTCTTTATCTGTATCTTAGGAATATAACCTTAACTTCAAAGTTAAAAACCCAAATTTAAAGCAAAGCTTCACCATTCACTCCACTTATAAACTTCAGTAACTTTCAATGGTCACATCTATAAATATGAGAATTTTATTCCACAGAATACTTGCTAGGCTTAAATGAGGATTTTTATAAAATGGCCTGTACATATGGATACTAGTTTTATCTTTCTGACTCTGCTTCCCCCTCCTATCCCAACCTGATCTTTGCTCTCTCTGCTGTGCTAGGACAGTTTGGCTGACCAAACCTAAACAGGTTTTGATATGGTCCCTTTGGAGCAAGAACAATGACATTCACTCACACAGCTCAGGGGCTGGCTTCAGGGCACAGGCAAAGGATGCCAGAGGCTTAGCACTAGGAGCATTACTCTTAGAACCAACAGAATTAAGTTATCAAAACAAGCCAAGTTCTACAAATCTCACATCTCCAATCCAAACACAGACTCAAAGTCACTGTATTGGTTTTATGTGAATAATATAGGTGTCTACATCTCACTGCAACCTCACAGTTAATGACTAGGGTCCAGCATCCTGTCTAGGTTGATAGGAGCCCACTGCTCTAATATTCCCTTATGCATCTAAAGATCTGTTTGACTATACCAGCCACCGGAAAGTTACCATCCCAGTCGAATATTGGTTATTGAAGAGGATGCTGCCCTAACCGGTTTTGC
>NW_006287924.1:452729-463072 GCF_000327345.1 Myotis davidii | reverse complement strand
TGTCTCTCTCATCGATGTTCTCTCTATCCCTCTTCCTTCCTCTCTGTAAAAAATCAATAAAATATATATATATATATTTTAAAAAAGAAGAGGATGCTGAGACTCCAGCCTGAGGGTTTGAGCCTTGACTTTACCACTAGTAGCAACATGGCCATGGGTAACTCATGCAATCTGTGCCTCAATTCCCCATATATAAAGGTGCCCTTTCCAAACAGAAAATTCTGTGACATGCTCTGTCTGAATTTTTTATTTGAGATCCAAAGGAACAGATGAGAAGCCATCTCAAACAGGATTAAGACTTAACCATCTACTTTGGGTTATTTATTTGAGAGTCCTAAGGTGGCTTAAATGTCAGGAGACTTGAGTTCAAATTTCAGGCCTGCCTTTACACAAGGTAACCTTAGGTGAAGTTATTTATATTTTTTAAGTTTCAGCCTGCTCATCACAAAAATGGCCTATCAATAGCTATTTAGAGGAGTACCGACTTACATGAGGAAGATAAGAATTGATAACAAAGCATCTGGAATGCAGCAGACATTCAATTGTTGAATCTGAATCTTGTTGCGCACTCCCCACCCAAATATTCTGGTCCTTTGCTCTTTTGTCCCAGTCTGTCTAATGAAGAAAACCTTGAGAACCTGCAGGAAGTTGGCAGTTCTAACTATACACAACATGGAAGCTATGTAGCAAAACTGCCAAAGGAGGAAGACAGCACACAAGTTGTTCAGTTCCACATGTAGGGCAGTCCTCTCCCAGCTGGAACCATCTTTGCTTCTATAACACTGTTTTTCATTTACCCCCAACAAATGAATACTTGAGACTTTTTATGTGTCAGGTCCTATACAAAACCTCAGAGGACATACATGTGGGACCAGCATAGGGACTGCTTGTTGCTGAAGATCACATAGCGTTTTGTTTCTGTACCTCTGCACACGCACACACAACTTTTGTAGCATATGGTGCCAAGGTACAATGGGAGATCAATTGTGAGCCACAGAAATTCTCTTATGAATTGTAATAAGAAAAAAAGTGCACACATACACACCCAGCACTCATCAGCTATTTCTAATTATCATTTCCTAATCACAGAATTTCTCTAGAAGGTGAATGCATCCTGATTAAAGATATATTTCCATTGTTCCAAATAATCAAATTTTCTTTAAAAAGCCTGTAAATGACAATTCTATTTCTTTATTTAGAGGGCCTGAAAATGGTCTTTATTCTTCTCAATCTGAAATTCATTACTATAAAATGAATGATAAATATATTCCTTTTCAATTTGCATATATGTTGATCCTTTATTCTAAAAATATGCAGGTTTAAAAATATTTCATGATATTCCACATGCATAAAAAATTTCAAAATCTGGTATGTGTACAGTGTATGTTTTTCTTATTCTTTTTTATGAGGACATTTTAATGATTTTTTTATATAGCAATCCAATCAACAGGTCAAAAACAGCCATTGTTTCAACTGACAATGACTATGATCTTTTGTGTGCACAAAACATATTAAGTGTTGTAAGCTTGGAGAATTAAAAATTTAGAATACTGTATATTTTGGCAATGTTTCCTTTTCTTATCTGCCATTTTATTTTTTTGATGATTGGATTTAGATATTTTAAAGGACTCTTTTGTTATGAAATTTTTTTCATATGAATCTTTTTTAAGATTCCCTCTAGTGAAGGTGCCACTTGATACGGAAACCTTGGGATTCAGCACCAAGCTTCATTTTCCTTCAGCCCTTAAATTAAAATTTGAATGCTTTTCATTTTCATGACAAATTTTAAATTGAGGGCCATAGGAAAATGAAGGAGCGTGTTAAATGACAAGGTTTCCATACCAAGCGGCACCTTTACAAGAGGTAATCTTGCAAAGCCACATTTCTAAGCAGGTAGCTTGGCGTTTTCCTTTTCCTGTGCAGCAAATTAATAAAGTAGAGAAACATCAGGTTGAGGAGATGAGTTGTCTACCTCACCGTGTTTCCCCAAGAGGAAAGACAAAACGGGAACAGCTCAAGAACAGCAAAGATACAAATTTGGAAGCATTTAAAAAGTAAGCTTAAAGATACATCAGGCATTAAAATTTCATTAAAAATTTATAACATGAGGAATTGTTTCCATTATAATGCAGAGTACAAAGAATATTATGCACAGTTGCCCATATCTATGCAATTACACCTCAATTATATAAAAATATCTTGAACGCATTAGGAACGATTAGAAAAACACACCAAAATATTAGCATTTTGAAATTGGAATTGCCATGAAATTCTTGAAATTTTAAGTGATTTCTCTCCTTTATACTTTATATTTTTAATTTTTTAAGAATAGAAATGTATTGCTTTCAATAATTATTGAAAAACAACAACTAAAACAAGGTCGTCACCCTGAATTTTTCTTGTAGTCTAAGAAGTAATACTGGTAACATTCCTTCCACAAAAAAGAAAGTGATATTATTCCCTTTTAAATTTTAAAAATCCTTTTCTCCCCACATTTGTAAGAGTGCATGGTTCTTCTCCTTAGGAATCTCCCTCTTTTCCTGTTAGATCTCTAACTGTTGGAGCATCCCAGGTCTCTGTCTTGGCTATACTTTCTTTTAATGTGATCTCAACCATCCATTGTGTTACTTCAAATGCCACTTCTGTGCTAAGGCATCCCATTTGTATATCCAGCCCACACCTTCCCGAGCTCCAGACTGCAACCCTCTATCAGCAATCCCACTTTGGTGTCTATCATCAGGGTCTCAAACATAACATGGCCAAACAGCATCATTGATCGGCTACCTCCTCCCTTTCCCGGGCTTTCTTAATCAACACTGCCTTGCCTGTACCTTTAGAATAAAGAGTATCACTAATTTAATTTACTCAGTTGTTTATACCAAAAAAAGAGAAATTATCCTTGATTTAGTTCTTTTCCTAACCATCCCACCAATTCAATCCATTAACACGACTTGTTATTGCCACCTCAACATATATCCTGAGTCCAATACCACTTGTATGGCTTCCTCTTGGCCGTAGACCATCATATCTCAACTGGACCTGCTCAAGGGCTGCCTACATGGTGTACACTCTGCCCCCATTTGTCTCTTAGTAGCAAGGATGTGAACTATGCCATGTCATGTCTGTTTAAAAACTGTCCCCCATGTTCCACTATCCATATGATAAAATCTAAGCTCCATATAATGGTGGACAAAAACCCACCTACCCCCTAAATCTTATTTCTTCTGCATTCTCACTGTATGCCAGCCACACTGACCTTTCTTTAGTCCCTTAATTGCATCAAATTGTTTGGCCCTTCTGCTAGGTCTGTCTCCACAAATGGTCCTTCCCCCAATTCTCAGACCAAAACATACCTGAAGTTAGCACACTCCTAATTTCCTCTAAGGCTCAGGTTGTGCCAGGACCGCCAGGCTCTCAGGAGATCTAACAGCCCTCAAAGAGTCAGAGGTTGGGCTGAGCAGCAGCATTTGCAGAAAGGAGCTGGTCACTCCCTGCCGTCAGGGTTCACACAGGCAAGCCCCATCACCCACAGCAGCTAAATGCTAGATTACACAGCTCAAGGACAAGTTAATGGGATTTGGGGGAACATAATAGGAAACAAGAAATTACAAAGGAAAATGCACTTAAAATAGAAATAGTTTAAGACAGAGCTGTAGAATAGTGCCAGCTAAATAAATCAAACCATATTTACATTTCTGTGTTATCTTTAGGGACAAGCAGGAAAGAAGATGCAGAGTCACTGAAGTATTTCTAAATTTTGTTAGAACTGGCATTTAACTTTACTTCTACGAATCTTAAAGAATCAGAATATGGGGCATCTATAACCCCAAAGTGCTACACACTGATTACACAGGAGTAGCTTTGAAAAAGGTCGATTTATAGACTTCAAGCTTGTCAGTAACCCCAGGCACAGGAGGCGCCAGCTCTAGCAGCATATTGTGTGCAGAGAACTTTGCAGTTCACAGGGCCCAACCTACATTATCCTGCTTGGATCTCACAGCAACACAGGTTTTTATTCCCCTTGTTCTACTGATGAAGAAACTTATGTCCACAGCTTTTATGCAATTTGACTAAAGAATCTGTTATAAAGTTCAAGTCTAGACCATGTTCTTCTAAGTCCTAGTATATCCTATATAATAAAAGGCTAACATGCAAATAGACCCAACAGTGGAACAACTGAACAATCAGTTGCTATTATGTGCGCTGACCATCAGGGGGCATGTGCGGAACATGGTGGGTGTTGGCTGCAGCCAGATGGTGGAGCAGGTGAGCAGGGGCACCAGACCAAGGTGGGGTGCCGGTCGCTGTCAATGGGGAAAGCCTCTGGTGGTTACTGAAAATTCTTTGCTCCTACATGCCGTTGTCCTGCTGAGCACTTGTACCTGCAGCCAGCACCGGAGCCACAGCTCACACCTGATGCTGGTGCCCAGTGCCAGTCCCAATCACTCCGCACCATCAGCAGGTGTGAGCAGTGGCTGCTGGCCCTGATTGCCCCTGAGGGCTTCTCCACCTCCCCCTGCTCCTGAGGGGCAATTGGGGCAGCAGCTGCCATTCACACCCACTGACAGTGCTGGCCCCACTTGCACCTGCTGCTGGCAGTGGTCCCAATCGCTTTGCACCATCAGCAGGTGGGAGTGGGACCAGCTCCATTAGTGTGTGGGAGTGGTGGCAGCAGGAGCATGGCTGCCAGCGGACAGGGGACAGGGGGCTGCAGTGAGAGGGGCCAGGTAGGGTTGCAAAGGATGGGCCAAGACCCACCCCTGTGCCTATCGCAGCCTTGCAGCCCACAGTTCAAGGTGCATGAATTCATGCACTGGGCCCCTAGTTAGAAAATCAAGTTGTGGTACCTGGAAAAAACAATGTTCTAGAATGCAGAAGACATGTTAGTTCTGGTCCTATTATCAACTAGAAGCCTGGTGCACAAAAATTTGTGCACTGGCGGGTGTGGGGGAGGTCCCTCAGCCCAACCTGTGCCCTCTCACAGTCTGGGACCTCTCGGGAGATAACCGCCTGCTGGCTTAGGCCCGCTCCCCTGGTGGCAGATGGCACGTCCAATCCCACGGTGTCTGCCCCGTCTCCCCCGGTTGCAGATGGAAGGCCCGGATACCGAGCTGGGTCAGGCGGTGGCTCAGATAGTGCTTCTGCCTGCCCCGCCAGGCCCGCCCCACACATGACAGGCCCGGATCCCACGCTGGGGCAGGTGGTGGCTGGGGATCACGCTGCCACCTGCCCCGCCTGCCCCACTCTGCACACCGCAGGCCAGGATCTCGGGCTGGGGCGGCCAGCAGCTGGGGATCACACTGCTGCCAGCCCCAGGCAGGGCGGTGCAGCGGGATTTGCCTGAAGTATGCAAATTAGCCATCATCTTTGTTGGCAGTTAATTGCATATCATGCTGATTAGCCCATGGGAGGAGTAGCAAAGGTATGGTCAATTACCATGTTTGTCTATTATTAGATAGGATTATCAAGTGTGACCTTGAGCTAGTTAACCTATTTAGGCCTTAGTTTCCTTATGTGTAAAGATGGGTACAATAACATCTGCCTTAGTGCTACCATAGGCTGTTTTTGGAGCAATTGTGACTTCTGATCACACCTTCTTTTGCTCTTCCCCAGCTCACACCATTCCTGCACATGACCTTTCAACTCTCCTCAGGAGAAGCCCATTTCTACTTGAAGATCCTACCACCTGACCCCTAGCATGCACTTTCCCTGATCTGCATAGCTTGCCCATCCTGAAGGTCACTAATCACATCCTCCCATATTAGAGAGGCCTTCACTGGCTACACAAAATAAAACAGATAACTTCAGTTCCCAACCCATATTCCTTTTTCACCTACTCTGCTTTATTGTTCTCCTTAGAACATATTTCTTCATCATCTGACATATTTGTGTTCCACAACTAGATTATCATCTTAATGAAAGCAGGAATTTTTGTCTATGTTGGTAATCCTGAAGCCTAGGACAGTGGCTGGCACAGAGTATGTCCTTTAAACACTGACCTACTAAATGGATGAAAGAATTGAATAAACCAATTTTATGATTGAATGTATGATTATTATAATACCTAGTCTTTTCTGGGTCTGTCTACCATAAGAAAGGTTATATATAGCATTTTGGGTATTAAAATCTGTGTCTTTAATGGTAATCTTTGCAACTCACAATTGTAAATGAGTTAGCAGATCACAGGCCTAGAAAACACATCTATATGATAATTAGTTACCAAAGCCTACATTTAACAATATAAGTCCTACCAAGCCTTTAAATTTTCTATTTCTATTGCTTACACCAGAGATGTTAAAAAAAATCACTATCCAGAATTGCCATGGCTATGAAAAAAATCAGAAAGTAAAAATAAAATTCCTCACATCAGAAGAATCTCACAACAAAAACTTTCTGAACAATTCAGTGGTCATTTCTGGGAAGGAAAGAAGGGAAAAGAATGGAATGAACAGCTATATTCATAATATTTTTTTTAAAAAAAGATGCCTGGCCGGTGTGGCTCAGTGTTTGAACATTAAACCATGCACTAAGAGGTCACTGGTTCCATTCATGGTCAGAACACATGCCCAGCTTGTGGGCTCAATTTCCAATAGGGTGAATGCAGGAGGCAGCTGATCAATGTTCTTCTCTCATCAATGTTTCTATCTCTCTCTGCCTTCCCCTTCCTCTCTCTAAAAATCAATAAAAACATGTTTCTTCAAAAAAGAGAGAGAGAGAGAAAGAGATGGAGCAAATATGGCAAGATAGTAAATCTGGGTGTACTTTTCTATATGTTTAAGCTATTATACAATTTTTTAAAAAAGGAAAAGAAACCAAGCAGTACAATGTCTCCATTATACTTATCAGAACCTGCTGATCTCAGCTTCTGAAAGATGGAAAACACCTTAGTAGTCATCCAGACTAATGTGCATCCAAAGTATGAGTAATCTTCTCCAACAGCCCAACAACATTTGATCCCTTTCTTCCATTGGCAAGGCCTTCTTCCATTCCTTGGAGTTTTCCAAACATTTATTTCATTATCATCCTTACCCCAGTAGCCTTATCTGAAGCGGAGGATCTTATATAGTTGAAAAAGACCAGATGAGTTATTCAGTTCTTTCTCTTCCTCCAAACGTGTGTGTGTGCATATCTGAAAATCCTTCATTTAATTGAAATCAGCATCTCTGTTGATTTCTACCCATTGGTCTGTGTGCGCTCTGGTCACATGGCAGCCCTTCAAATACTGTAATACAGCAACTGCACCCCTTTGAGTTTTTCCCATGTTAAATGCTACCATTGTGTTCAACTTGTGCAGTGGGAAGAAAGACGCTTGGCTACCACCACTAGTAGAGAGTATTTGATAGGGGAGAACCATCAAGCTGGTATTCTGCATAAAGAATTCTGTATTTCTATATGGCTAATTTTAACAAGGAATTCACAGATTTCAAACATTTTTTTAACAGCTTGAGATCTGAATGAAATTAAAATTTAATGTGACTAGTTTCCTATACTTTTAAAATCAATTTTAAACAAAACAAGGTCCCAGATTGGTGTTTTCAATTAAATAATTCAAGACTTTAAAAACTATGTTAAGATCTGGAAGGCAGCTGGACAGATGTTATTGAAAATCACTTGGTAGCATTATTTGGTACTGTTATAGGGAGAAGTGTCTGGGCAAGATTTCTAATGGGATGATAGGAAAAGGAGCCAAAAGGATGTAAAATGCAGCAACTAGTGTTTGCCAAATAATTGTTAAAATCTTCTGTGACTATTTAACAATGTATAAGTTTGAAATTTAGATATATTTCCATCTACTTAAAAATCACACAGCCTTGTCTTAAATGTGAACTTAATCTAAAGGTTTAAACAATAATTTATTTAAAAAAATAAACCTTGGCCCAGCTGGTGTGGCTCAGTGGCTGAGTATTGACCTATGAACCATGAGGTCACAGTTCAATTCCCAGTCAGAGCACATGGCCAGGTTGTGGGCTCAGTCCCCGGTTGGCAGCTGACCAATGATTCTCTCTCATCGTTGATGTTTCTCTCTCTCTCTCCCTCTCCCTTCCTCTCTCTGATATCAATAAAAATATCTTATACACACACACACACACACACACACACACACACACACACACACACCTTGGAATGGCAACAGGTACAAGTGAGTAAATATGAGCACTACTCAAAGTGAGGACTGCAAACTGTGCTATCTAGTCCTGTTCTTCAGTAAAAGCAGAAATTGACATAGTACATTTAGAAACTTCTTAGAGCTTGGACACAGTAATTTGAAGTCTGTTGAATCTAATACCTTTTTAAAAAATGTAGACTTATTTTTCTTCATTTGATTTTTCTACCAATGCATTTTTACTCTTTTTTATTAAAGCATTGGTCCAAGCAGACTGGAAATTTAAAAATGATCCTTTACCACAGAGCTATTTTGAGAAGCCAGCACTAGAATAATTGGAATTTGAGCCCTTTTTCTTACTTATATAATTTCTTCTTTACAATCCCGAGTAATGTGTACAATCTTAATGCTGCAAAGCCCTATATTGCCAGTAGATACATGCAATTAGGGAGTAATTCACAGAATCTTTAAAAGATATGAAACTCAAAATATCTTAAAAGATGCTGAACAGGAGAACTCCCACTGAGGGGATTCCAACAATAAGAAGTAGTTCAACTATTCCAGCCACTTACTCTTTCACTGGCCAAAGGGGAAATATTCCCTCCTTGCTGAGAAACCACATCCTGGTAAAGACGTGAGGACCATTATTAAAGGAAAGGTTATCTTTGTGAGTGTCTTGGGTTACTTTGAAAAGAAAATGACTGTAACCCCATTTAGAACCCCAGCTCATGAATATGCTGAGATGAGGAAAAGTCCGTAAAGCAATGAGTCTACATTGGAATTTTTAAAAAGTTAATTGTTTTGCTCTAGTCTATAATTTCTGTATTTAACCTTGTGTTTTAAAGGCATCAGATAAAAACAATTAGTGATAAAATATTTTCAGTCTTTAAAAAAATTCTACTACCAATCTCAAAAAAGTATCAAACCCTGGCTGGGTGGCTCAACTAATTAAATTAAATTAAACTTAATTTAAATTAAAACCTATCTATATAATAAAGAGCCAGGGTCTTAAAGACCAAAGGCTAGACCAGGCAGGAAGTCAGTGCTGGGTTGCCGTGGTGACCCAGCACTGACTGAGGCTGCTGCGGGTGCCCTGACCCAGCACTGACTGCCTAGGGGGCTGTGGATCAGGCCTGGAAAGAGGCCTGTAGAGAGAGAGGCAGGGTCTGATCCGTAGCCTCTCTGGCAGCCGTTGATCAGAACTTGCCTCTCTTTCTCTCCTAGCCTGACTAATAGCTGTTTGTGACTAAAGGTAAAATAAGCAAGACAGGGAAAGGGTATAGTGAGAACTCCCCTTAGAAGTTTCATCAGGAAATCTAAACTGGGTACAGGGAGAAATAAAGGTGTGTGGGGGAAGGTGTCAAAGGGTCTCTGTAGTAAGGGACTAGAGATTTTATGAGTATTATGAACAGGCTTCTTGGACATGAAGAATAATTGTATTTGTAAGTGCTTTATCTTTGAATAAAGACCTTTCAGGACGAATTCTATAGAGTCAAATAATTGTGCAACCAAAATGTTGGAATCTATATAAATAAAGAGCCAGGGGCTATCACATCTGAAACAACCAAATGGACAACTGAACAGGCTGCGTGGGGCGACCAGGCTGATGGGGGGTGGGGGGCAGTGGGGTGAGATCAGGCTGGCAAGGGAGGGCAGTTAGGGGTGATCAGGAAGGCAGGCAGATGAGTGGTTAGGAGCTAGCAGTCCCAGATTGTGAAAGGGGTGTCTGACTGCCAGTTTAGGCCCAATCCCTGCACGAATTTCATGCACTGGGCCTCTAGTATGGTTTAATAAAGAGGTTGCAGGTTCAATCCTTGGTCAGGGCATAGACCAGAGGCAACCAATTGCTGTTTCTCGCTCTCCAATCAGAACCAAATCTGGGTCAACTGTGAGAATCCAATGGCTGCCTAGGTGGTGGAGCTTTTGACACTGACTGGCATAGAAACTGACCAATCAGAACCAAATCTGGGTCAACTGTGAGGAGCCAATGGCTGCCTAGCAGGCAGAGCTTTTGATGCTGACTGGCCTAGAAACTGACCAATACGAACCAATTTGGCTGGCAGAGGAGGGCAATTGGGGGCGAGATCAGTCCTGCAGGGGAGGGCAGTTGGGAGCAAGGTTAGGCTGGCAGGGGAGGGCAATTAGGGGTGATCAGGCAGGGAGAAGCAGTTAGGGGCAATCAGGTCGGCAGGCAGGCAAATGGTTAGAAGTCAGTGGTCCTGGATTGTGGGGGGGTTGT
>NW_006287924.1:433591-452677 GCF_000327345.1 Myotis davidii | reverse complement strand
AATAAATAAATAAATAAATAAATAAATAAATAAATAAATAAATAAAATAAAAAAAAACATATCCTTGGGTGATGATATTTTTTAAAAAAGTATCACCACGAAGTGGAAATGAGATGAAGTGGTCACTAAAACATGGGAAAATAATGTTTCTTTTCCAGGGAAGGGGTTTGAGGATGCAAATTCAGAACCACTGTAATTGACAGGTAGTGTGACCCTTACATATCCTCTGCTGTGCCTAGTTTTTTATGTCAACGTGTCATTCTTTAGCTGCTCAGGGTTATTGGGATTTACTGAGCCTTAAGCAAATTATGCATTATCTTTCATTGTCATGTGACAACAGGCACTAAAGTTGGTAAAAAAAAATGCCAATGTGAGGCAAAAAATGAAGGCATTTTTCTCCTGGATTTAATTGCACAAGCACCTTAATTTCCGATGGCTGAGGTCAATATTTTGGGGGCTGGGTTGGGGATGTGGAGAGATTGAGGGGGAAAAAAGGAAGTAAAAAACTCATAGACAAAACTGTGGTGATTGCTGGAGACAGGGGGCATAAGAGGAAGTGGAGGAGGGTATGGCTGGATAAAAGGTGATGGAAGGAGATTTGACTTGGGGTGGTGAACACACAATACAGTCTACAGATGATGTGTTGTGAAACTGTGCACCTGAAATCTGTATAATTTTGTTAACCAGTGTCACCCCAATAAATTCAATAAACAAACCAAAATATCATTCCACGACTATTTCCCAAGTTTTGGTCACAAGATAGATTTTAAAGATCTGCTTGATCCTTCCCTTATGTTTTAGTGCAATCATTTAGTACTATTAGAATAGGCAGCGAGTTAGATAAAGGGCCAGGATTGGGGAAAATGAAGAGGAAGTCTATTTTGCTTACAATGCCTAGAGGGGTAAAAGGGGGGACATTATCTCATACCAGACAGCATGCCCCACACTAAGAAAGGAATTCTAAGAAGAGCACAGGTCAGCATATTACATATAAAATTTTTTACAGGGCACCCACAAAAATGGGGAAGGGAGAGACTTGAAACCTTTCCATATGATCCTGACATCCGGGAGGGATAGCACAGAAACCTAAGGAATAAAATATATATAATCGTTAAGACCACCATTAGGTGGGACACTCAGACTAGCTGAGTTGCCCACTCAGATTATATCTGGGTGTATTTAGTATAATGAACTTAACTTGTTTTGTTTGCTATTTGTTGCCTCTTGTTTGAATTTATTCCTACAAGCAAGACAAGAACTGGGGTGAGGTGGGCTGGAGACCTGCTGGTATTCATGAGTATGGCACCATATCACAAGATTGAGGAGTAAAGTTTGCATCTTAGCTGGATAGTAAATTGTTTAGCTTTTTGTTTTGCTTTGTTTAACTAAACTACAAAATACTAGCTAGTGCAATGATTTCTTGTACTGTCCTTAATAACTGAATAAGAAAAACATCTATGAACCTGTGACAATTATACATCTTCAAAGATAAGCTGACAGAATTGTCTTCACCCTTCCTAAAGAATATATCTATCCTTTTCTTTCCTCATTTAAAAGACCACATGAGACTATCCTGTGTGCCAGGGGGCCAGCCCCTCAGAGCCTTAGTATAGATTTTGCTGGCTCTGCAGAAGTCTCTCTCTTCTATATCTTGTATCAGCTGTCACAAAGACTCATTCATTTTCTTAACTTTTACATTTAAAATATACACTAAAAGAATGGGCTATGCATAATTGTCTGATGAATAATTTCAATAATGAATCAAGATTTATGAGCTTGCCCTGACTGGTGTGGCTCAGTTGGTTGGTTGCACCAAAAGGTTGCTGGTTCAATCCCAGTCAGGGCACGTGCCCAGCTTGTGGACTTGATCCCTGGTAGGAGACAGCCGATCAATATTTTGCTCTCAAATCAATGTTTTGCTCTCTTCCTCTCCATTCCTCTCTCTCTAAAAATCAATTTTAAAAATCTCAAAAAAATACTTAAGAGCTTGCTTTTGCAATTTAAGTATTTGTTTTTGCATTTTAGTATTTTGCTAATTTTCAGAAAATTATTTCCTCAATGGTTTTAAACATATAAATTAGGCAGTAGGATAGTTGCAAAGCAAATATTAGTCTCCCTCAGCTTCACCATTATCACCAGAAGTTATTTATCACAGTGCTTGAATCAACACTGTCTTTTTCAAGGAGGAGAGATGGGCCTTAGTCAGTTTGGCTCAGTGGATAGAGCATCGCCCTTCAGACTGAAGGATACTAGGTTCCATTCCAGCCAAGGGCACATGCCCAGATTGCAGGCTTGATCCCCAGTGTGGGGCATGCAGGAGGCAGCTGATCAATGATTCTCTCTCATCATTGATGTTTCTACCTCTCTCTCCTTCTCCCTTACTCTCTAAAATCAATAAAAGTAAAATAAAATTTTAAAAAGGAGAGATGGAAGTCACAGATGAGAACAATTTGTCATGTTTCTCAGAGATTCACAGAAGTACACAGTTGCATTTCATATCAGAAAGGTCAGACTTTGGAGCTCCCTGCATTCCTGTAACAACTTCAGCACAGAAATAGGACAAAAATTACTAGATTGAGATAAAAGCACAACAGAGATGGCTTTGCAAGTTCTTTCATTTCCACTGTGGTTCAAAACCACACACTGATAGAATTCCTTTAGCTAGTGGTAGAAGTGAGGCTCTCAAGAGCCAAGCAGTCAGATGTCAAGCACATGGTATAATGAGTTACCCAGAATTAACACATGCTGGGGGGCTAAGAGCCTTTCACCACTAAAACAATGCAATGATCATTGCCATTACCATTGGTACTACTATTATTATGATGAACACTATTACTACTGCTGTTATAGTTCTATTTCATCCTAAGCCAGCCATCATAAGGCACTACTTAATAAGAACACATTAGGCAAGTCATTTGAATTTTGGAATATAGCCCAGTAAAGGAAAATACAAATTTTTCTTTGCTTGATCTTTTTAGTGAGGAAGTAAGTTACTGAAACTTTTTTGTAAGTTATCAAAATTAGCATCAACTGTGATATCATGGTATATTTATACAAATAGTCTTCCTCTTTTTTCTTCTTGTTTCCAATCAGTATGCACATCCATACTATTCAACTAGTTCTAATCCAACTCCAATAAATAATTTTTATCAGCTGAAGGTAGAATAAATAAATCAGTGAATCAATCAGTCTCCTCCTCCTTTCCTTCCCTGGGCTAAGTTTTACAGAACAAAAATAGGTATAATGGGAACCTAAAAGAAAATGGCAACCACCACATAATCGTTGATAATATGATAACTCTGATTTTGTGTTAACTACCAGGGAAAACAGAAAGACTCTAATACCTATATATATAAAAGTCTAAGTGACCAAATGACCAAACAACCAGTCGGCTGGTTGCTATGATGCGCACTGACCACCAGGAGGCAGACACTCAATGCAGGAGCTGCCCCTTGGTGGTCAGTGCACTCCCACAGCAGGAGCGCCGTTCAGTTGACCAATACATCCTGGCAGCCCACCAACCAGGTGGCAGCCACTCACTCCCTCAGTAGTCCTGCAGGTCTAATCTCCGGAGAATGGGCCAGGCACTGATGGACCTGTGCTGCCGGCAGGAACCCGACAGTGCCGCCAGGCACTGTGGCTGCTTCCCTCCCTAGATGCTCCTTAAGGAAGAAACAATATAAAAGCAGCCACCAGCTGGCTTCCAACAACTGGCAGGAATGTCAGCCGGATGGGTCTGGATCCTGGGCAGGCAATCGCATCCTGCCTCCCGCAACTACCCCCAGCCCCCTTGGGACAGGTGCCAGATGCAGGGCTTATGGTTGGCGAGTGCCACTGTGGTGGTGCGAGCCTCTCGCAATCACGACTAACTGGGCCTGAGCCTACGACAGTCACCGCGGGCCGGGATGAGCAGGAGCCGCAGGCAGGAGCAGCAGCGGTGTTGGACTGTGGGTTTCCACCCCATCCCCACAGGCCTCCCCAGGGACCCCCCTGTGCATGATTTTGTGCACCAGGCCTCTAGTGTAGGTATATGCTCTGCTCAGAGTGGCTATAGTGCCTTCCATTTCAACTTAGGGTGAAATCACTCCCAAGAAATATAACCTACAAGCTCCTTGGTCCCTGAATTTGGATTAGGTGTTTCATGATAAAGGGATTGGATGCTACCTGCCTAAATTGCTATGAAAGCTTAACTGAGCTTAGAGAAAAGTCAGACTGATCAGGTGGAGGGGTCAATCTCTTATCGCATTTATTCTTAAAGCACCTAGGGAAATCCTTAACTAAAACAGCTGGTTGGACAGTGTTCTCCAAACATAAATCAGGTGCTAATACCTTTCTGAGGCATGCCATGGATAAATACTAAAAGCCCATGGACATCACCCTGGTATCTTCTAGGGCCTATAAATCCAAGCTTTGCAACTGTATAACTAGCCACAGCAAAATTTTTGCAGATTTTTCCAAGGTGCAATTTTCATTTATGCAATAAGTTTCATCTCTACCTAATGGTAGCTGTTGAAGTGTAGCTGAAATAGGTTTATTTGTTTTGCAGAGTGTAGGGGTAGTATTGCCTTTTTAAAACCTTTCTTCTCCTACCCCCCAGAAAATTTTAGGGAGAACTCAGGGTCAGGTCCAAAGTTTACCAGCTCCTGAATTCCCCAGGAATCTGTGATCCCCGGGGACCTTACTTCTCAGAATGCCACCCCGGAACTAACAGCATCAGCACCCCTGGGAGACTGTTAGAAATGTAGATTCTCAAGCTCCACCCAGACACAGTGTATTATAATCTGCATTTTAAAAAGATCCCTGGGAGATGTGCATGCTCATTCCATTTGAGAAGCACTGATTCAGGAAACCAGTCCTTCCAGAGTAGAGATCTCTCCAGCTTAGGAATTAGGGTAGTTGACTCCTGGACACAAACTTGACCCTTCCTAGACCATTCCTACTTCCCAGGGTCATCCTGTCATGAATAAACAAGGGGAGGCACAGTGCAGCCTATGACTTGGGACCAGCTGAGAAAAATCCACCTCTGCTCAGGAAGCAGAGCATAAGGAAACCAGAGGAGGAAGAAAATATACCCCTGGTGAACTTGGTAGGTTCAGGAGTTCAAGGAGTTGAGCAACTCTAAATTAGTAGGCAAAGGTAATACTAGAATCCTTTTTCAACATTATTCCTGATCATAGCAACTCAGGTAACACTTTTGTAGAAAAAAATTCAACTGTCAGAATGAAGCAAAAGCTACAGGGAAAGGTGAAAGGTAATCAAAAGTGTGTTTGATTTCCTATGTTTTTCACACTTTTTATAAGGTATTGGCAACCCATATGGGAACAGGAGGCTCATTACATGTTCTTCATTGACGAAGAATGTGAGAAAAGGCTATCACCAGCACAGCAAGCCTTCTCCAAGCACCACCAGCAGCGTAAACATCCCAAAATAATCTACAGGGATGAACATTTTCAACTAAAAATTAGTTGCATCTAAGTCCTGGAAAACTGGATACCCACATGCAAAAGAATGAAGTTGAATGTCTACCTATACAAAAATTAACTCAAAATGGATCATAGACTTAAAAGTAAGAAGTAAAACTTTAAAAAACCTAGGCGTAAATCTTTGTGACCATGGATCAGGCATTAGTTTCTTAGATTGGATACTAAAAGTATGAGGTAAAAGGAAAAATAAAGGACTTCATCATCAAAAACCTTTGTGTCAAAAAGAACACCGTCAATTAAGTGAGAAGAAAACACACAGAATAGGAGAAAATATTTGCTAAACATATTTCTAATAAGGGTCTTGTATCCAGGACAACTAAGCAATAAAAAGACAACCCAATTTTAAAAATGGACAAAGATTTGAATAGACATTTCTACAAAGAAGATATACAAATGGCCAATACGCACATGAAAAAATGCTCAACATTATTAGTCATTAGAAATATACAAATCAACCACAATGAGATAACAATTTCACATCCACTAGGATGACTAATGTCAAAAGGACGAATAGTAACAAGTGTTAGTGAGGATGTGGAAAAATGAAAACATTTACTGATGGAAATGAAAAGAGGTGCAACCATTTTGGTGAAGTTTTTGACATTCAGTTACAGCATGACCCAGCAACTCCACTCATAGATAGACACCAATAAAAATGAAGACATATGTCCACACAAATACTTGTATATAAATGTTCATAGTTGCCTTAGTAGAAACAACCGTGTATTAGTTTTCTATTGCCATTGTGACAAGTCACCACAGACTCAATGTCTTAAGACAACACAAATGTACTATATTACTTTCTTTAGGTTTCACTCCTTTTTGGAAGCAGTGGGGAGAATGTTTCGTTGGTTACTCCAGCTTCTAAATCCACCCACATTCATTGACTCCTCTCTCTTGAAAGCCAGCAATGTTGCATCTCTTTGCTTCTTTCTACAGTCACATCTCCCTTTGACAAAAGACATGAGCCTACTTTCAGGGACTCATGCAATTAAATTAGGTCCACCAGGTAATCCAGAATAAGTTACTCATCTCAAACGGTCTTTAACTTTACTGACAACAGAGTGGTGATTGCCAGGGGTGGGGTTGGGTGGGCACAGAGGGGATAACTAGAGATTTGGGGTGGTGAACACAAAATACAGTGTGCAGATGATGTGTTGTGGAATTGTGCACCTGAAACCTGTTTAATTTTGTTAATCAGTTTCACCCCAATAAATTTAATAAAAAGGAAAAAAATAAAGTCCTTAACCTTAACCACATTTGTAAAGTCCCCTTTGACATGTAAAGTAACAGGGATTAGGACATGAACATCTTTGGGTAATGTTATTCTGCCTATCACCAACTTAAATGTCCATCAGCTGATGAGTGGATAAACAAGATGTAGTATATTCATACAATGGATATCATTCAACAATAAAAAATAATGAAGTACTTTTATATACCTCAAACTGGATGCCTTTTAAAACATTATACTAAGTGAAAGAAGCCAGACACAAAGACTGTATGATTCTATTTATATGAAATTCCCAGAATAGGTAAATACACAGAGAATAAAGTAAGTTGTTGATTACCAGGGGATGGGAGGGTGTGTGTGTGTGGGGGGGGAGGTCGGTTAGTGGTGGTGATGAGTATCAATTAATGCGTATAGTTTGGGGATGGAAAAGATAGTGATGAAGTAGAAAATGGTGATGTTTGTATATAAGTCTGTGGACAATAAAAAGAACACCGAATTATAAACTCATAACAGGTGTATGGTATGTAACATATCAATAAAGTCATTCTTGGGGGGGGGGGAAGGTGGTTGGATTAAGGCATCAAAGACATGACCTTAATGGTTTTATTTAAATTATATCAACACAATCCTACTGCCATTACCAAAGGAGCCAGAATTATGGGGTGTTCATGGTGTGAGGAAGCCACTGGTAGTGCTAAGAATCATGAAAACATTTACTTTTTTAAAAATGGGGTAATTCTTTCTTTAAATATTTAGCTATAGGCATAGATATCCAAATGGGGGTGGGTGGGGGATGATGGGGTGGGAAATCTTGTTTAGTTGGTGAAATGGAAGAGAATGAAAAAGTTTCGTTTAATAAAATAATTTAGAATTGGTTGTCTGTCAAACTGCTGAAGAGTAAGGACTTACTTATCAATACAAATTTGCTAAAACATGAGACTGAACTGCACAGTCTGGTACCATCTTCTTCCCATTACATCAGCTCACCAGAATGTACATTGGTACATTCTTACCCCAGAACACAGCTAACTGTGGGTTGAGAGATGAAATGTGGGAAAGCAAAATCATAACACCTCATGTTTGAGTTTCTTTAGCAAATATTTGGCCTCAATATAAGGTTCCAATGTTGTTCTAAACTGAGAGTTTGAAAGAAAGGTACTTCCCCCTGACTGCACTATGAAATAACGAGTGCTTCCCGACTTCAAGGCTCTTGGCTCAAGCTCACGCACTGGGAAGGAAAGCAGGTGCTATGAACCAAGATTAAAACCCTGCTGTTGTCATGACAAAAGGCAGACTCCCTCCTTCCCCAGGTGTACTGCACTCAGGGCAGGTGTTAGAACTGCCCAAGTTGTCTGCCTTTCACTTATGCAACAGGCACACATGGAATTCAATATTCAGAAGTAGTACCTTCATGTCAGTTTCTGTCTCTGGTGCTTAAATAACCTAATTTTCAAATCTCATCCTGACATGGGTACATGAGGCAGTAAATAGTAGCTCGTATTAAAGAGAAAGAAGAAAGTTTCCTAGAAAAGGGAAAATTACCCTATGACAAATACACTGGCAGAAACTACACTTTTTTAGAGAAGAGATATTTCTCTTCAACATTCAACAGGATTTGTTTAAACCAAATTGCTCTTGAGTCACTTAGTACTTCAGATTAAAATCTGTTCTCACTTGAGAACTAGGAGTAATTTTGTCCAATCTACAATGATTTCAACAAACCTGAGAATACATTTCACACCTGTGACTCTGCCTCATACCCTTAATTTTCTTTGTGTAAAACAGCAATTTGTTTAATTAAATAAATGCAAACTTGTTAGTGGAAACGGCAGTGGGAGAAGGTGAGTGGTGTGTATGTGTGTGTCCCTGAGAGCATGTGCACTTGTTTAAGGGTGGGGTGGGTAGGTAATAACGAGGTTAATTTCTTATGAATCATTACTTGCTTACAGTACCCAAGAACCAAAATTTTGAAAGTGTGGCTTTAATTAGGGAAAAAAATAGCTACTGAGATGATAGGACCTAAGAGAGACAAGTAAGGTCAAATTGAACATTGCAGAAGTTTCATTTGTGTCTTACTTAGGAGAGGAAAGTAATAGGGAAACCCTCAAAAAAAGTTTTCAGAAATTTTTATATACAGAGACTTTAAAATTTCACTGTGATTCTTATGTGCAGCTTTCAGTCTTCCCAATTTAAGTGAATAATAGAACACAGAACAACAACTAGGTATCAAAAAACACCAAAAGCGAATCTTGAAACTTACCAGTATACTTGCTCCTAATATTCAGAAAGCAAAGAATTAGGTATTTGAAATCCCAAACACAGTTAGAGGAAGGTGTGTAAATGTCTCGTGTTTGTATCCTAAATTATTTTTTAAAGGAGGTGTGTTAAATGTTGCCATTCAAAAAACTGAGACTATTATTTATAATTAATTTTAGGGGTTCCATTTTAACAGTTTAAAAACATTTTCTCATTAAAATCTGTGACTATTTTTATGTTTTAGCAATACATTTAACATTTTCTCTCTGTTTTTCCCAAAAAGAAGAGCTGATTCCTTAATGGTTGTGCTATATACTTCCTTGTTGGTAATTACCTTTTTCTAGTTTGATGGGAATGAAGCTCAAGGCTCTTAAATGCACATTTCTAGCTATTCTCCTTTTTCAATTTAATTTTATTGATTTCATTTAGAGAAAGAGAGAAATGAAGGGAGAGAGGGAGAGGGAGAGAGAGAAAAAGAAGAGGGGACAGAGAGAGAGAGAGGTTGAGATTGATTTATTGTTCCACTTATTTATGCATTCATTGGTTGCTTCTTGTATGTACCCTGACTGGGGATTGAACCCACAAACTTGGTGTATTGAGATGATGCTCTAGTCAACTGAGCTACCCAGCCAGAGCTCTCCTTTTTTTTTTTCATTTTTTAATAAAATTCCCGTCATACTTGTTAATTTTATGCCAACTTGACTGAGTTAAGGGAAGATGGTAAAACATCATTTCTAGGTATGTCTATGAGGGTGTCTTGGGGAAAGGTTAGCATCTGAATCAGTAGACTGAGAAAAGATCAGTCCTCACTGGTGCCAGTGGACATCATCCAAGCCACTGAGGGTCTGAGCAGAACAAAAAGGGAGAGGAAGGTCAGGTTCAAGCTCTGCTGGGCTGGAACACCCATCTTCTCCTGCCCTTGGCCATCCATCAGTGCTCCTGGTTCTTAGACCTTCCGATTCTGGCTGGGTCTCACGCCATTCACTCCCCTGGTTCTCGGGACTTTGAAGTTGGATTGGAGCTACACCACCAGCTTTCCTGGGCCTCCAGCTTGCAGACAGTACACTGTGGGACTTCTTAGATCCATAACCGTATGAGCCAATCCCTCGTACTAAGTTTCTATTTCTCTCTTTACCAATTGATTTGTTTCTCTGGAAAACTTGGATTAATACGTCATACCTTACTTGAATTGGAAAAATTCTGTTAAATAGAATTTTCTCTGCCCCAGTGGAATCATACAGCTCCCAGGGGACCTCAACAAGCCTGGTCTCTGTCTTCTTCACCTGTCAATCCCCAACATCTCACTAGACATCAGATCTTTCAAGCCCCAACTACCTCACAGTCTCTCAACTTCAGTATCAACTGTCCCAAGACATCTAACTTTTTATGTTATGAAGGGTTTGTCAAGCAATTTCTGTATAACTGGAGACTGTCTTTTTCCGCACACTGTGGTTTGTCTGTTTCAACTGTTTCTGGGAAACGGGAAATGAGCTCAGTTATGGGCGTAGCCGCACGTACCATAACACCAGAGGTGAGGCAAACCCAGCATCTAGAAATCTGCTCTGGGAGGAACTTCTTATGGCCCAACAACACAAGGCCCCAGAGGCAAGGCTTTCATACTTAATTAGTAAATCTGGCTTTGAAGTCAGAGAGAGACCCAAGTTTAGTCACTGCCACTTAGTAGGCCAGTTGCAATAATCTTTTTAAGCCTCATTTTTCCAATATGTAAAATGGAAGTAGCACCACTTACCTCCCAGGGATGTGGTAAAGATTTAAAGACATATTGGTAAAGTACTTAAATAGCACAATGCTGAACCTGGGAGATCTCAATGAAAGGTAACAATTACTACTGTTCTCATTCCACTGAACAAAGCCAGCCTGGTGTAAGCTATCTAATCCCAGCTCCCACCAGGAACCTGTCTGATGGCATTCTAATAGCTTAATAAGGGTGCTCAGAGCAGGGTGTGGTCTCCGTGAAGGAATTTATAGTTATGTCCTAAGAAATGTCATTTCACTAAAATTATTCAATATTTGCAAACACATAGCAAAAAGCATTAGCTTAATTCTATCTACATAATATCCCTTCTTTCTGGACATTAAGTGGTGTCCTGTTTAGTAGTAAGTTCTTTCTCTTTGTTAAAATACAATTTTATTGTAAGAGGACAGGAGTCTAAAACAATTCAAGGTTTAAAATAAATTAGCACTGAAATAAGAGGAGCTCCTTACCGCTTTGGGCCTCTGCTAAAGGCCTGTCCCTGTCACTCCAGAACAAAGACCCACACTGCTGTGCAGGCTCATGGAGAGTCCCCAGCAACTGGGAACGTCAGGCAGAAAACGACAGTCATTTTCTCATAGGAAGGATATCGCCCATCTGCCTATGTAAGCCTATATTATTGACTACTGTCTTTCCTACTATATTTTTAAGTAAGAACATGACTCAAACGCCCCAACCTTTCCTTTCACATCTCAGCTATTTCTTGTTTTAAAGTTGGCCCTCCACTTCCCACCCTTTCTATCAGTGGGTCTCTATGCACTTTCTGTCTCCCCTCCACCATCACCCTTACTTGGTAAGAAACCCAGTGGTCTCCCATGTTCCTCAACCATCCCGTTTTTTTCAGAACACTGAGCATCATTTCCAGGCCTTGCCATGACTCCTTTCAACTTTCAGTAGTTTACCTGGATCTTCCTTTTTACAACTGGATCCCTCAGGTTTTTTTCCTTTATTCTGTCAGCAGCCATCTCACCAGAATAAGTCACCCTCCAACCCTTCTATCAGGTCCCCTGGCCCTTACTCACCTTTCTGTCTTTTCCCCTTAGCTCCTCTTCCTCACTCTTCCCCCTCTCCAGTAAACCCTTGATGAAGCCCAGAGGGACTAGGTGACCTCTCCAAGGCCATACAGTAGTGTGTGGGGTCCAGGAGCAGATATCACCATGTTTTGTCAAATGTGCTCTTGGGCAGATCGATGTAAACTAAAGAACGAATCAAGGGGAAGGATGTATTTAAATGGTGTCCAGGCTGTTGTTGGAAAGGTCAGCATTCCTGTGTACTTAGAGGAGTTGGAAGGCTCCAGAAAAAGATGCAATCTCATTAGAATTTTGAAAACAAACAGAATTCTAGCCACTAAGATTTAGTAAGGGGAAGGTCAGTATACTCAGAGAGATAAGAAGGGAACACAGATTATCTTTACAAAAATGAAGCCTGGCTGGGGGAGGAGGAACATGGGCCCTTGGCTGTGTATTTTAAAGATAGAAAAAATAATAACAGCTCTGATAGAAGAGCAGCAGCAGCAGCAACAACACTGACAGCACATCTGACTAATAAATACAGACTTCAGCTAGAGAAGTAAATTCCAGTCATTAATTAATTTAAGTGGGGAAAAAAGCCATGTCCAGTTCAATGGTGGACTTTTTATGCTAGATTTTCCAGCCACTTTGGATTCAATATTCTAATCTTCAATCTAATTTATATCTCTTAGTTAAAAGTACTCCTTTCTTTTGCTTACATTTTAATACAAAACATTTCAGACATTTAAAAAGGACAGAGAATAAATAACAAATATTCAAAGATCCACAATCCCAATATAAGAAATAATCCATAGTAAGCATCACCAATGTCTTCATGTACCGATTCCTGATCACATTTCCCCTGCCTCCAGCAAAGATGACCAAAAATCAGAATTTGACACTAATAATGCCCATTTGTATCATCATACTTACCTACATTACTAACCCTACACAACAGGTAACGCTCTTATGTTTATAAACTTTATATAAATGACAGCATAGGAAATATTTCCTCCCACAACTGGCTGTTTTTGCTCAACATTATTATGTTTGTGAAACTGATTCATGTTAATCCGTTGCAGCTTTGGTTGTTGTCATTGCTGTACAGTAGTATTCCATTTCATTAAAATAGAGGAATTTATTCATCCTTTTTCCTACTTGGGGGTAATTATGTTCAATTTTTCAATATTATAAGCAATTCTGTCACAAAAGTTCTTTTCCATGATTCCTTATGAGCATGTCATTTTCTCTAGGGTGTAACTAGTAGCCGAGCCCTCTAAACACATTTTACGCTTTAGGAGCTGCTGCTAAATGGTTCTCCAAAGTGGTGACACTGATTTACATTTCCACTCACAATGTGTTAGGGCTCCATTGCTCTGCCTCTTCAGCAATTCTCCCATCACCAACGTCAAAACCTTTTCCCAATATGATGAGTGTAAAATGCCATTTCACTTTAATTTACATTTTCCTGATTACTAGTGAGGCTGAACATCTTGCATGTTTACTGGTCATTGGGATGTCCTCTTCTTGGAAGCACCTGCCCCTTTGTCCATTTTCTATTGGGTGCTCTTTTAGATTTGTAGAAATTCTTATATTTGAAACCTTTGGCAGTTACACCAGGTTGCAAATATCTTTCCTTGAATATGGGTGCCATTTCATTTTGTTGACAGTGCTTTTAGTATTCAAAAGATTTTCATGTTAATGCAGTTAAGTGAGCAATCCATTTCTTTCTGATTAGTCCTTCCTGCAGTTGTTTAAGAAGCCCTTCTCTACCCAGAGAAAGCAAGCACAGATTCCTACACATTCTCCACTAAAATCTTTAAGGCTTTGCTTTGAATGTTGAGATCTTTAATTCACCTAGCATTGATTTTTGCATTTGGTGTGAGCTACAGGCCCACTTTCTTTTCATTATGAATAATAGAATGCCATGGTACCAATTACTGAGCAGTCAGCCCATCCTTGCCCCGGTGATCTGCAATGCCACCTGTTAAAAATCAAGTTTCCATATGCGTGGACCATCGATTTAGTTTATCTCTTCATTTTGTTGCATTGACAGTCTGTATTTTTGTGGGAATGGCCCAGAAAAATTATTCTTATTCCAGGATAAATAGAGACCAAAATTGAACTGAAATGGAGATGCTGAGTGGATGATGGGTACACTTACAATGAGCTCACTCACTTCTAGCTCAGTAATGCAATTATCCTTTGAAAAAACTGCAAATTACTAATCAGTCCTTTGAGTTCACTTAAATATGGATAAAATCTCAAATTCTAAGAGAGCGGTTAAAAAATAGGTGTGGCAATGGTCATAATCTCTTTGGAGTTCTTATTCATAAACTCTGTGCCCTGTCTGTTGTTTCTACATTCTCACTAGCCATCTCTTTACCTGTCTAATTTTTTTCGAAGAATTCAGTAAGACAAGCATGTCTTTATCTCCTGTTATATCCATTGTTGTGCTATGTTAAGGGATACCCAGACAATGAAGTTGCAGTCCCCAGGTCATGGGGGCACTCACACTTAATGGGGACATACAGGGTAATAGCTGAGTATAATAACGACAGATTACACAGGTGACAAGCTAGAGGCACACTTACAGGAGGAAACAACTAATTCTGCAAAGTGGAAAGTTCAGGGATTTATCACAAAAAAGTGATACCTATTGAGCCCCTTTGTCTTCTATAAATGACCTAGTTAAGGATTAGTTGCCATAAGAAGGGAAATAAGATACCATGGTACCAACATACTCTTCTACCCATAAAATTGGCAGGTTTCAGTACAGCTCATCATTTAGGCCACTGTGCTCGATTTGATAAACTATTCGCAGTCGCAAATGCACCCCACCTTTGTAACATGTGACATACAAAATACATGGGATTCCGTAGGGGTGAGACTTGACCTTAAAGGTGAATTCACGATAGAACTTGATTGAATAGTGAATCTCCCTAAATGAATTCTCATTTAGTTACTCACAAACTGTGGTGTAGTCATCAATCTCTGGAGCCCTTCTGCTCACTACACGACACACCTAAATGAAGAAGACAGGCCTCACCCGGGTGTCAGCATCACACCAAGCACACTGTGACCAGCTGAACAAAGGTCCTGGGCAGAGCATTCCCTGCCCTGACTCGTGAGGTTAAACTAATTCTATCCCAGGCACAAGCAATTACAGAGGCAAAATATGTAAAGTAATAATGGCCAGGAAACACACTGAATGCTAATGTCACAGCTACTCAGGTATTCTCTTCCATAATGGAAACTACAATCGCAGTGGGGGAAGGAAGCCGCTGGTTCAGTCCCGGGAGCTGCCCTGTCCTGAGGGAGACACCAAGACAGGGGTCTCAACATTTCTCCAAAGTCAGACCCTTGGCAACTCCATAGGATTTCCAAGTCACTTTTCAGATTCACACTTTTAAAGATTCACAAGAGAATATACATAGGCCAATCAAAACAGTAGTAGTTGCTTAAATAATTGATTTTAGAAATCCTGAATAAGTGTACACACAGGTTTTTAAAGTTTATTTTATAATCTGTAAATTCCCCCCAGAAATAAATTTTATAATTTCTGTCCCCCCTCTACATTAAGAAGTGAAAGGGAGAAGAATCCAACTGAAAAAGAAGTTTGTGATTTATTTGGAAGTTACATCACAACACACAGAAAGCAGCATTCCACCTCTGCCCTGCCAAAAGCCCTATGAGGTATTACCTAGAAAATTGCTAAGTGACAAGGGTTTCTGAGTGGCTTGGATGTAAAACAAAGATGACCTGTATTGCTACAATGGCAATACTTATACAGAGAGGGCTCTGACATAGTCTCAATGATTTCTCCTCTGCTGTCTGCCTACTTCGATTTAATTTTTGGCAAGGAGGTGTTATGATTGTTTCTTTCTACTACTCTTCTTTGTATAAACAAGCAAGCAAGCATTTATTTGACTTTCCATCAATCTAGCAAAGTCCTCAAGAAAACAATGGAGAAAAAGATTCTTGCTAAAGGAAGAGCACAGTGGGAATCACAGGTAGGTGGTGAAAATTAGGACAAGAGTGTGGGACTAACAGGGAAAATTTAACACACTCTCTAAAACTGCTTCTCTGGATGCCCTTGGATTTGCAATAGTGCTCCAACTAGTCATATGGATACCTTTCCCTGCAGGTAAGAACTGCACGGGGTTGACCTATCTCAGAGCCTTTTATATTGGGCGAGTAACAATTGTAGCTACGTGATTATAGAGTTGAGATCACATAGTTCACTCTCTGTGATCACTAAAACATATAGGCTAAGAAACTCTATAAGAACACTGCTAGTACTTTGTCGTGTTTATTAAGAAGACTTGTATATATAGCTGGAGAGTAATTTTGTAAATAAATAAATGATAAATTATGATTTAAAAAAATCTTTCCCATGCAGAGGCTAGCCATTTGTCAGTTAGGAGAGGATGCACATTGGTTCCAAACACACTGTGAAGCCAGGCTGTTCAGTTCCCACCCCAGTTCCGTCCTGACGACCTGCATGAATGCGGGCAAGCTACACATTTCTGTACCTGGTTCCTCAGCTTGAAATGGTGGGTAATCATCTGAATTACATCATAGGGGCATTGTGAGGATCAAATTAATTAATACGAAGGCAGCACTTAGAATATTACCAGGAGCAGAGTGAGTACTGTGTTGGTCTCTCTACTATTTAAAAAGAAAATGAAGTTTCCAATTGCTACTAGTCAAGTCTGGTTCCCTAATCTATACTAATAATAGCCTAGGTGGCGTCATGCCCTCATGTTGTCACAAGATGGCTGCACACACAGCGGAGGCGGGGCCTGGTGGCCACTCCACACGGTGAGGCCTGGGGGTCCCGCGGCTCTGCACGGCGTGGAGGAGGCTGGTCCTGGCATCTCTGCCATGTTGCGTGGAGGCAAGTTGCAGCAGGGCAATTGTGGGTGATCAGGCTGGCAGGAGAGGGCAGTTGTGGGCGATCAGGCCAGCAAGAAAGCAGTTAGGCATCAATCAGGCCAGCAGGGGAAAAGTTAGGGGACAATCAGGTAGGCAGGAGAGTGGTTAGGAGACAGTGGTCCCGGATTGTGAGAGGGATGTCCGACTGCTGGTTTAGGCCCAATCCCTAAACCAGCAATCGAACATTCCCGAGGGGTCCCAGATTGGAGAGGGTGCAGGCTGGACTGAGGGACACGCCCCACCGCCTGTGCATGAATTTTGTATACCGGACCTCTAGTCTATATAATAAAAGTCTAAGTGATCATTACAGCGGAACAACCAGAATGACAGGTCGCTATGATGCGCACTGACCACCAAGGGGTAGACACTCAGTGCAGGAGCTGCCCACAGGGGGAGCACTGCTCAGCCAGAAGCCGGGCTCATGGCTGGCAAGTGCAGTGGTGATGGCATAAGCCTCTCCCACCTCTGCAGCAGTGCTAAGGAGCAGTGAGCCAAGTGGTAAGGAGCAGCGAGCAGGCAGGTGGTAAGGAGAGAGGGGTCCTGGACTGTGAGAGGGCGCAGGCCGAGCTGAGGGATTCCCCTCCCCAGTGTACAAATTTCGTGCACTAGGCCTCTAGTTTAAAAGTAAAGGGGTAAAATTCAAACTTTTTAGTGGACAAAAATAAGTAAAAGCTTGAGTGTAGAATACTAAAATTGAAAGTTAGATGTATAAGAATACCACAGTGAATGATTGTCTAGAGTTCTCTTGCTGTGAGTGTAATATTAAGGCACTGCCAGAAGAATTAGGCACTTGTGACCCATTATGAAAGAAGAATGTTTACGAATGCAGGACTGATGTGCTGTGAGAGGAGGAGGCCTCCTCTCTCTTGGGTTTCCACACCCGGCCCCATTCCCTGGCGGGTCCTTCCGCACCCACCTTCCTGGCTGAACAATTCACCTTCCCTCAAACGTTAATCTTTGCTTCTCAGTGGCTGAGGTTGTTTCCTCCTTGGCCTCTGGGCTTGTGTTGACATCCTTCTGAACAGACTCGAATGGAACAAGCAAGAATATTTTTCACGTTATCTATAGTTGCCAAAGGCAGAGCATATTATGCTCAAAATCCTTTAAAAACCCTGGGAGTGATATTACTCAAATCTTGATTGGCTGAAAAAGTTTTCATAACTACCATACTTTACAGTAACCTTTTCTTCAAAGACATTTTCAAAGAACAGTTTGCTTTCTAAATCACTTCTGTCATTGTCCTTTCCCGGCTTTTGTGTTGTGAGAGACCCGTAAGTCCCTCTTCATTCTTCATCCAAGGGATGGAATGCAGTCGCCTTCCTTCGGGTGACATTAGCAGAAATGTCAACCAGATATGTTTGGGCTTATTTTTCCTTATTATAGTTTTCCTCCCTTCAGTGGGTTGTGTTAACATTTAAAATGAAATATTCCCAAATCTTTTTTGTTTACAACTTTAACAAAAAGTCATTTTCTCTAGTTCGGGAGAGCAGATAATCAGTCAGGGATTTAATTCCCATTCATCTTAGTTTATTGCACTGGCAGCCTTTGAATTGCTGTGCGACGTTGTTACACCTCTGCATATCCACAAGTGAGTGGAGGGAGGGGAGAGCAGAAAACTGAAACACAGAGGTGCCCTGAGATACCCTGGCTCTTGCAAAACAGTTCCGGAATTCAGAATAATCAATCCCTAATTGGATTGATTTGTCAGCATCGTATAGACTTTCCTTATGAAACCAGGCCTAATCTATATAAATGTACATCACTAACAACTGGAATATTCCAAACTGTGTACAATTGCACAGGGGGGCCTCCAGCACCACAATGGAGAGAACTAGGAAGTGGAATATTCTGAAATATAGAGAGATAGGATCACTCCTCATTAACCTTGTCCTGTCTATGCCTTTTTTATTTTTATTTTTAAAGGATGCTTATTAAAGCTGCGGACAGTGAAACAAAGAAGGGCCTAGGATAGAAATAGCAATAAAAGAGAGATTAGGTGGGAAAATGAGCTTTGGCTGGGCTGCTTTGGCTCACTAAGAAGTCAGAGAAAGGGGAGTTTCCACTAGACGAGCTGCCCCTGCCCATTGCTCCCTGGTTGCAAGCCTCTGAGGGTCCCTTAGAGTTTAGGAGATGCATGCCTGTCGGGGAGGGAGAAGGGAAAAGGAAGGGCTTGGTGGTGGTGGTGGTGGTGGTGTGCTCCTAAGAGGGAGAGCACCATCCTGACAAGGTTTAAACAAGCCAGTCATCCTTAGGGTTTGTTTTGTGTCTTGTTTTGGGTTTTTCCTCCAATTTTTGTTTTTACTCTTATCACAGCCATATGCTAAATTGTTCATTTATAGTTTTAATAGTGTGTCTAGCTCATAGACTCATTATTTCTTTCCCTCTTAGCTT
>NW_006287924.1:429213-433495 GCF_000327345.1 Myotis davidii | reverse complement strand
TAGCTTATTAGTCTATTAACAACCTCACACTGTGAAAACAAATTAGAATTGGATAACCTACCCAGCTTTTGACACCACTTTCCAGCTCTTTAGCAATCACTTCAGATATGGATAAACCTATATATAGAAATAAGAAACACGTAGCTGAAATAATTTAGTATCTTGGTATTTACAGCAAAAACAGGCAATCACTGCTCAGAGCTGCCAAGTCAGCCTTGCAGTTGTCATATCTGATCATTATTTTGACTTATTCATTCAAAGGCACTTGACCATGCACTCCCAGGTATTTAAGCATTTCTGATAATCTGGTACATGGATATCAAGAAGAAAATACAGTTTTTATTACTGAAAAATAAAAGCACTCAATATCAATCCAAGTCATTCCTTTTAGTTGAAAATTTCCATTAAAACCCAACACAGACAGACACTAGATTAAAAAAAAAGTGTGACATTCCACCAGATCAACAGATGACAGAGATATCAGATAAAAGTTCAGCAGAACAACTGAGGAAGACACACCTGGCAGGTTTTCAAACCTCACCTTGAAACAAAGCTGAAAGAAGACTATGCTCAGAAAGAGAGAACCTGGGCCTCCAAAAATATCTACTCTCCAGAAATTTGCTCTTCAGCTAACCCCAAGCAGATTGGTTATATGAATAAAATCTCTAAGTTTATGGAAAATTATTCTCTTTAGAAAGTCATAGGTATTTCAGAAAAAAATCAGAGTTCTCAAAAGCCAATTCCTCTGGCACAGTCAGCATTGCAATGGCAAACAACTTCCGTTTCTCCTTTCCACCTGCCTGCACAGAGCTGGAGTTGTTTGCCCCCTACATCACTTTAAGGTGTAAAATGCCCAACCCAAAGGCTGGATTTCTGAATGTCTCGGTATGCTTCCGATTACATACAGCGCAAACTACACCCTTTCTAATACAGCAAACTATTTTGCCTTTTACTAGAGACTGTAGAGAGTTGAAGTAGTAGCTTGTAGTTCTGAAAACCATTTAGGTCCACATTGGCAGTTTCACGAAATTTTATTGTTGAACTTCTAAGGAAGCTAATAACCTTATGTCTGGTATCCCATTAGAGTTCCAGAAGAATACAGAGCACAAGCAAAGTTACCTCAATTACACATTTATGTCAGCCAACAAAATTTTATGGACTGTACCAGCTTTAAACAGCTTAAGTGGCGAAATAATGTTTTACTGTCGAGGGCAAGTGACCCCTATTTCACCCTGGGCAGCGTTCAATGAATTGGAATGACTACTCCCAGAAAAACATGTTCTGCTTCTTTTCCCTTCCTCTCCTCTGAGCACAGCCCTTTGTAAAGTGTAGTCTGGTGGAAATGGTAGCCGTGTCATACCATACTGGCTTCCAGTGAATCTAGAAAATAGGTAGCCCCCTGCTCACAAAGCAACGTGTCATTACTACATTGCTGTCAACAGTTGGAGCACCTAGGAGTCTCCCCCACTGGCCAAGGTGGCACAGGGGGAAGTTCTTACACCACAGGGCCAAAAGCTGAAAGGTTAATGGATGCGTGCCAAAAGCTAGAAAGATGAATGGACTGGACCCAAGTGTGCTGAAAGCTAGAAAAAGATGCATGGATGAGCACCAAAAGCTAGAAAGATGAATGGACAGGACCCAAGTGTAGAAAGCTAGAAAGATGAATGGACAGGGTCTGAGTGTGCCAAAAGCTAGAAAGATGAGTGGACAGACCTGAGCATGCCAAAAGCTGTCATGATAATTAGATTTTAAAAAGGCTCCCTATCGCTTTAAGGACCTCAGGTTTGAGCAGGAAGGAGATGGTCTTAGAGACGGGAGTTCGCCATTCTCCCAGATCACAGGGCACTTGAATAAAACCTCTTTCCATTTTTTAATTGAAATATGTTTTTATTTATTTTTAAAGAGAGAAAAAGGGAGAGGGAGAGAGATAGAAACATCAATGATGAGAAACATCAAATGGCCACCTCCTGCATGCCCCCTACTGGGAATGGAACCCACAACCCTGGCATGTGCCCTGGCCAGGAATGGAACCAGGGACCTCTTGGTGCATGGGTCTATGCTAAACCACCGAGCCACACCGGCTGGGACAAAACCACTTTCCTTTTGCACCAGAACCTGCCTCAGGAGTTTGGTTTTTGTTGCTGCAGGCAGCCAAACATGAATTTTTGGTTATAAGTACACAAACAGAACATGATTGTGCCTTCTAGTTGAAATCAGAAACTCTTATAGGCATTTCAACTAAAAATATTTCCCCAAGCCATAGGTATGAAAATGTTTTGTTAGAATTCTTCAAGACCTACTATGCTTCTGTTGGCACAGAACTAATCCACTTTTGGAATCAAATCTACTTTAAACTGTGACATATTTCTCAGATGGCTAATCACACCGTTCTGGTAGAGGGTAGAGTAGGACCATGAATAATCACACAGAAATAACACAGCCTGCCCATCTCATATCTCACTATCAGTGTTTTCCTAAAAATGTGGAAAGTATTTTAACATATCTCTTATTGGTCTGTTGAATTTTTAGTTTTTGAAGAGCCACATTTCCTTAGAAAAATAAATCATATCCTTTAGGATGAAATCTTTACCACATGTTTTTGAGGCTGTGGTACTGTGCTAGTAGCTATAACATAGATTTTATAAACAAAACTGTTATTTGCACATTGTATTCTTGAAAAGAAGTTCTTTCATGATGACCTGTTGGGGGGGGGATATTCTATAAACTAAATAAATTACCTCATTATTCTTATGATCATACCCAGGATGGCTTCCATCGCAATTAGCCAGTAAGAGAAAATGTTTTGAGACAGTCTACTCAGATGTAAAGAGTGATGAGAAAATTACAACTTTCAAAGGATGTGGACAAGGGCAGAAAAGTGTGTGTGTTAGTAACAGAATTAAAGATTTTGATTCTTTCATAAGAAAAATTTTAAATGATTACTACACTATTTTAATAAAAGTAATCAAAAGAAATTGCCTGGATTGTAAAAATAACACCTTCTTGTTTAAGCATATTATGCATCCTCAGCAAGCTATTGTTTCATACTCCCCAGATGTTAAGAGTTATTACCCCATTCCCCCCTCATTCCTCAGAGCTTCCACAAAATGTTTCCTGGTAGAGTTAGTCTTATTTATGTATTTGTAAGGAAAAAAATATTTTAAAAACAGAATATTCATTCACTCACCCATATTTATGGAGCACCTGCTATGTCTCAGGTGCTGGAGTATGTTGAGGAGGGCAGAGGGATGGGTGAATGAGGGGCACACAAAAGGAAAAAAGAAAAAGATGAGTCTAGAGACTCATCTTCCCTAGAGAATTTTTTTTTTACCATCTAGAGATGTATTCTATAAAAATTGGTATTCTAATATAGCATTGAATTAAAATTGTTTAGTAAACATGAAAAAGGGGAAAGGACATTAGGCATAGTAAATTTCTCATAATAATAAACCTTTTTTCCCCCCTAATGTATCCTGAAGAGCCTCTTCACTGGAAACAGATTTTGCTGGACAATATTTATAATATAGGAATCTCCAAATTAAGGCAATAAATTTAGGGCAATTGAGGAAAAGGCAGAGCAAATGTAGAAAAGGTAGAACATAAATTGAGAACAAACTAAAAATGAAATGTCAAAAAACAAAAACAGATAAAAAGCAAAAATCTAGAAACAAAAATCCATCTACATGGTTCATGTGAAAAGAGCTCACCAACAAATAAAAGCCAAACTAAAGCAAAAACAAGTAGGAATTACCAGAATTTTATCAGGAAAAAGAAAATTGTGGTGGCATATGTGGTGAAAGAATTGTAGAGGAAGTAAATTTTGAGAGAATCAAAGATGGAATCAGATGGATTTTGCATACAAAAAAATAGTACTTTCTAAAAAAATGATAAGAGTAAACATGTCCATAAGGAGTATAAAACTTCTATTTTCAGAATGCAAATTATAGATTATAAATTTAGAATTATAGCATTACAGAATTGGAATTATGTAATGATAACACATTAGAATAGACTAATGCTGTATTGCTTTTTCTTTGATGTCTTTTCTTGAAACCTGAGAATAGCGAACATATCTCTACCTGCAAAGGCTTTCTTCTCAGATGTTGTATTGTCCTTGTAATTAATGATATTTTCCTGATGAACACACACCACAAAACAACTTAGCACCTACACATAGACATGACAGAAATAATTTGGCAACTCTCATTCAAATCTACTTTCACAGAAGCGATCTAGCCCAAGAGTTCAAAACAAACATGAGGCATAGGAAAATGGATGTGGA
>NW_006287924.1:421668-428517 GCF_000327345.1 Myotis davidii | reverse complement strand
GAAATGTAGTAATTTATATTTTTCAGATTATAGGTGATATGTTTTAATCATATGCACACACAGAAACCTGAGTAAAGAATCTTAAGCAATTATTTTCCCGGTTGTAAAATGTATCTTCAAATATTACTGTTAGACATGAATCTTTATTGTCTGCATGTGGGTGCACACAAAAAGGCATTTGGCTGATATGAAAGAAAATTGCCTGTCTACATTCAGGTTTTCAGAGATTTTGGTAATCATTTTGCTCCTAGTGTTTTGGGCTTTGTGGATAGAAGATATTTTAAACTGCCAATCAAAAATCACTTAATACTTTAGTATTTTGCAAATGCAATAACATGTTAATTGGGTGAAAAATTATACACAGATTTTCTGCCTGGCTTTATGTGAAGAATAAAACAATTAATCTCATTTTTAAAATTTTTATTGAATTTATTGGAATGACATTGTTTAATAAAATTATATAGGTTTCAGGTGTACAATTCTATAATAAATCATCTGTATATTGTACTGTGTGTTCACCACCTCAAGTCAAGTCTCCTTCCATGACCATTTATCCTCCCTTTACCCTTTTCTACCTCCTCACACCCTTCTTTACCTCTGGTAATTGCCATACTGTTATCTGTGTCTATGAGTTTATTTTTTTGTTTTGTTTTTACGTAATGCCTTCACCTTTTTCACCCATCCCCCCATCCCCTCCCTTCTGACAGCTGTCAGTCTGATCTCTATATCTATGAGTGTTTCTATTTTGTTTGTTACTTTATTTTGTTCATCAGATTCCACATAAAAGTGAAATCATATGGTACTTGTCTTTCTCTGACTGGCTTATTTCACTAAACATAATACTCTCCAGGTCCATCCATGCTGCCACAACGGTAAGAGTTCCTTTTTTTTTTTCCCCCCTATGGCCAAGTAGTATCCCATTCTGTAAATATACCACAGCTTTTTTTATCCACTCATCTGCTGATGGACACTTGGACTGCTTCTAAATCTTGGCTTTTGTAAATAATGCTGCAATGAACATAGGAGTGCATATATTCTTTCAAATTAGTGTTTTGGGTTTCTTTGGATATATTCCCAGAAGTGGAACTGCTGTGTTAAAAACAATTCACCTACTTTATCTTTGATGAATACACTGTACAAGACAATGGAAATCACATAAAATTTTATATAGCTCGACCAGCATGGCTCAGTGGTTGAGCTTTGACCTAGAAACCAGGAGGTCATGGTTCAATTCCCAGTCAGCACATACCTCGGTTGCAGGCTCAATCCCCAGTGGGGGGTGCAGGAGGCAGCCAATCAATGATTCTCTTTTATCATTGATGTTGGAGGCAGCCAATCAATGATTCTCATCCTTGATGTTTCTATCCCTCTCCTTTCCTCTCTGAAATCAATAAAAAAATATTTAAAAAAACTTTATATAGGAGAAAACCTGGACAAAACACTCACATTTGGCTGTTTGAACTGAAAATACAAAATGTTCTGGGACCATGGCAATCTCACTACTTCTTTTAATACAAAAATAATATTAACCTCAAGATGCTTTACCCTGCCTACCAAAGTTGGATTGCTTGCCTCCTAATCTTTAATAATAATAAAAGCATAATATGCTAATTAGACCAAACAGCCAAATGACCTTCTGGATGTCCATCCAGACGACCCTCCAGACGAAGCCAGGGATGCGAGGGCTGAGGCAAGCTGCCGCAGCTGCAAGGGCAGAGCCCCTTGCACGAATTTCATGCATCAGGCCTCTAGTATCTCTATAATAGCTCAGTCATGAAAAGAGTTAGTTTTGCAAAAGATTATACTTTTCTCTTCTTTGATGATTTTATGAGTATAATACTTAGCTGCATATTATACTTTATTCCTGCCAAAAAAGAAACAAACAAATAATACCCAACCCCAAGATCCCTGTTTGTTTTATGTTAGACCCTGTCTAAGGCACATAAAAATCAATAGCTATACCAAATCCCTTTTTAGATTCTAAAGCTCAGAGAGAGTCATTCATTCAGATTTTAATTAAAAAGGAAAACAAAAATATTAAAAGTTGGCTCATTACACCAGTACTAAACTGTATGATAAGAAATGATGTTTAAATGATACATCCAATAAGAGGTTTATATCCAAAATTTATAAAGAACTCATACAACTCAACACCAAAAAAGCAAAGAGTCTTATTAAAAATGGGCAGAGGATCTGAACAGACACATCTCCAAAGAGGACAGACAGATGGCCAAAAGATGTATGAAAAGATGTTCAACATCACTAATCAGAGAAATGTAAATTAAAAACACAATGACACACACCTCACACCTGTCAGGATGGCTATAGTAAGTGTTGGTGAGGATGTAGAGAAAAGGGAACTCTCGTGCACTGTTGGTGGGAATTCAGATTGGTGCAGCTATTGTAGGAAAAGGTATGGAGAGTCCTCAAAAAGTTGAAAATGGAACTGCCTTATGACCCAGCAATTCTACTTCTAGGTATATGGCTGAAAAAACTCAAAACACTAATTTGAAAGAATATATGCACCCCTATGTTCATTGCTGTGCTATTTACAATAGCGAAGAAATGGGAGCAACCCAAGTACTCATCAATTGATAAAAAAGCTATGGCACATATATACAGTGGAATATTACTTGACCATATAAAAGAATGAAATCTTACCATTTGCGATACCATGGATGGACCTAGAGGTTATTATGTTAAGTGCAATAAGTCAGTCAGAGAAAGACAAGTACCATGAACAAACAAAATTAAAACAAACTCATAGATATAGAGAACAGACTGATGGTTTCCAGAGGGGCGGGTTTGGAGAACTGGGTGAAAAAGGTGAAGGGGTTAAGAAGGAAAAAATGGTAGTTACAAAATCGTCATGGGATGTAAAGAACAGCATAGGGAATATAGTCAACAATACTGTAATAACTATATATGGTGTCATGGGGGTGCTGCAAACATCGGGAGAATACTTTGTAAATTATATGATTATCTAACCATTGTGCTGTACACTTGAAACAAATACAAAATAATATTGAATGTAAACTATAATAGAAAAATACAAAATAATATTGAATGACAATTATACTAGTAATAGAAAAATAAAGTTAAAGCAAATTTTTAAAATAATAAAAAAAGAAATGGCATTTAAACTTTTAAATATAATTTATTTGCCCTTTTTTAACTGGAGTACTTATGGTTTATTTACTCTTCTTTTATTTTATTTGCTTCTAATGGGGGCATGTCAGGCCCAGCCTTCTTGAAAATAGAGCAGGAAGCATCTCCATGGTGACACACACCCAAACCTTTCACAAGGCCCCTCAACATCAAGTCCCCTTCCCAATGGCCAGACTTTCCTTTTAGAAAAGTTACTTTGCTGGTTGACAACACTGTCTAGGCCACTGTCCACACTAAACACTTGTTTAACATGCTCAAATAAGCCATGTTGGTGGAATAACAAAGGGGGAGTGTTGATATCCAGAGGGTAAAGAAACACTTAAGTGGTCAACTCCAGACAGCCAGAAAAATTCCATAAACCCAGAAATGAAAAATTACATCAGTACAACGAATTGAAAAGGCATAAAATTAATTACATCTCAATAGTATATGAAAAAAATTAACCACATTGCACTAATTTGCCTTTTCTAAAGAGGCATAATTGGTTTAGATGAAGCTAAATACCAACATGTGTTGCTGCATTTCCCTAATAACATTTCGATCCCTGTTTGGTGATCTGGTGGCCAAGGCAACAGAAATACTTCAGCAGCAGACCATATGGACAAGTGTAATTCTGGCTCCTAGTGTCTGAATATTTTTCTGACTTCTATTCTAGTTTGGGAAGTCATAATACCAACCCTAGATGCTTAGTTAGCCAACTGAAAGGCAATTATTCCTCTTGAAACAATAGAGAAAAATAAAAGATTTTAGCAAAAGGCCTGATTAATTGAAGTTACACAAGTATACTTATCCTTGCAGTTATAGCTTTGTTGGGCTAACCTGAGACATAAAAATTGGTGCTATTCTGTTGTTCTGCTATTGGGATGACCATTATCTCTAAGTCAAAGCTATCATGATATGTTTATTAAATTCCTACTGTGTATATTGTATGTGTACAGTATCAGGAGTTTCAACTCTTGTCATGGAGGCAATAGAGAGTAGACCCTATATCCAGTAGTTACATTAGGTTCACTGCCTTGACTATAACCCAGCAATTTGTTCTCTGTCTCAGGTTTGGCCAGGAGCCTTCTACCTGGCACATCCTCATACCTTCTCCAAGGTGCTTGCCCTTTCTGCCTCAGTCCTCCGTCTTCCTTGGCTCCTTTCTCTGTTTCAGCAAGTGCCATCACATGTACTTAACTCAGGGACCACCAGTGGGAAAGCACTCCAGACATTCACACACATTAATGAATCAGGTAATGCTTCCTCGGAGAGCCCGTGAGTGCAGGTGTGGGTGCAGGAGCTGCCCACCAAATGCCAAATGGCAGCAGGCTGATGCCAGCAGGCTGCACGTACTTCTTACATCTGCACAAGCTCCTCCCAGGCAAGTCTGTCGGGGTGATGGGTTTACTTCAATTCATCCTGTGTTTGAGAATATTGAGATTGTAAAGAGATTAACTGCTGAAGGAGGAGAGACTGAAAATCTGGTGTTGGAAACAGTCAACTTGTAAAGAGCAACGATTCCAAGAAACTGTGAGATGGAGTTTAACAGAATTCCTAAGAGAAAATAAAGGGAAAGCGAGTAAAAGAAAACCAGAAACCAAATTTCAAATAGGTCTTGAAACATCTTAGATTTCACCGTTGGAGGTCTTAACAGTAAAAATGAAACCAAAGGCATACAGGTAGGGTCATCTGAGCCTCACTTTTTACAAGGGAAAATTCAAACCATATTTCAAAGCAGACTGGATAACTAAATGCACAATGTCCCGACGGTTTCATCCAGAGGAGGCAGCAGAGTGGGGTCAGCAGACCATCTGGAAATGGCTCACACTCAGTGAGTAAAGGCAGAACGGAGGAGGAGAGTGTGTGAAAAAAAACTCCCCTGTGGTTTTCACCACACAGTGATTTTCACCACACACAGTCCTATCACCTGGGGAACCTCAGGACCAAGCTGCCTGGGAGACAGGGTGTTGTTTGGAAACCTGTTATCACAATGTATAAATGATGTTCTCTCACATTCCTCCTAAGAATCAGGAAATGGCCAGTTATCTTGTCTTCATGCCTGACACACACAGTTTGAGTTTTTATTCAGCCATGTATTGAGCTCAACCACCTCTGATCTGAGGGCAGGTCATGCTGTGAAGACCATGAAAAGAGCAAGTCAATTACTCACAAATGGCATGCATCTCCAGAAAAGATCTTGGGGTGACTCATGCCCTTCTGACCTATTCTCAAATTCACAGACCAGTACCTAAGTGCATATTTAATTGTTTTCAAATTGATTGCTCTCTAGCAGAAAAATCATGATAGGTACACTTACCAGGAAAGAGAATAGTGACATGACCCAGAGAAGAAAACAAGTGAAAGAGGGATCAGAGAAAAAAATCTTAGGTTAATTAGAATCAGTTCTGGAAAATGAAACCCCTTTCCGAAAATGTGTATGCATACTCTCCAGAGGCCAAGGAGTTCACAGCTTACCCAATATCCATTCTCTTCGTAACAGAACCCTGATTTGGGTTGGGGGAAGGCGGCACTGTGTTTTCAACCTCACTCACAGCTGAGGATGGACACGTGACTGAGCCTTGGCTAATGAAATGCACTGGAAGTCACCTGGGTTTCTGGGAGAACTCCCTGGCCGCTGGCCTGCTCCTTCTGCTTTCAGGCTTGCCCCCTCTTCCTTCCAGAAAGGTGGTGTGGCCCTGAGGGTGGCCCATTCCTCTTACAACTGCAAGGCAATTCCAGCCAAAGCTGAAAGGCAGAAGAGCAGCAATATCTGTCCTGGACTTCTATGTGAAAAAATATATTTCTGATTTATTGAAGTCACTGTTTATTCAGGTTTTTTCATTATGTGCAGCTGAACAGAATCTTAGTTGATAAATGATTCACTGTAAATGTTCCATCAGAATCAAAATCTTACATTTTTACATCTTTTAGTTTTATGTTCCTATCACATTCAGTAAATTCTGAATTCTTTGTTAAAAAGGGAAACTCAATAAAAACTGCCAGGTTTAGTTCTGGACATTTGAAAAAGCAACAGTTTTTCTTCAGTACTTAGCTGAATATATTTAACACAATATACTGTTATATGATAGAATTATAATGTTCAGAAAGGAATAAAAATTGGTTTCACTGGTTAGTATAATATCTACACCTTGACCTTTAAATAAATCATTAACATTTTTGAACAGCACGTGGTCTAGTTTTATTTTTAATTATCACCCAAAGAGTAATGACATTTTTTTCTATTGATTTTTAGAGAGTAGAAGTTGGGGGTGGGGGGTTTGGAAGGGAGAGAAAGAGATCTATTAATGATCTGACTAGTGCTGGAATTGAACCTGCAACTGAGGTACATGCCCTTGACTGAGAATCAAACTCAAGACCCTTTGGTCGACTGGCCAACATTCTAACCATTGAGCTAAACAGGCAGGGCAATAGTCAAGCTTTGACCTAGAGACAGAAGAATTTTAAAAAATAAAAAAGGGGGAATTTGCCGGGAGCCAGTCCATCCTTGCTGTTTCAAGGGACCTGGCATATATGGCATACTGTTCTTAATATGTTTGCTCACCTTCTTGGGCGCTGTGTTTTAACCAAGGTCACCTCTCTGAGAAAGGTTGTTTCTCCAGGTAGGGATTTTTCCCTGAAGTTAGGGAGGGAATAAAACCCCCTAACTAAGTGCCAGGCGGGTAGTTACTCACTGTAACT
>NW_006287924.1:400634-421227 GCF_000327345.1 Myotis davidii | reverse complement strand
TATATATATTATTGTTTTGTTTTTATTAAGCAACATGAATTTATTGAATACTTCATTTTCCCTCCCAAACAAACTTTAAACAGAAATTAAGACTTTTTTTGGCCTCTATTTTTTCAAACTTTCTTTAGCCAGTCAAAACATAGCTTACTCCCCAAGAAGAGGCCCAGAGTATGCAACACAAAGATGTCAATTTAAGAAACTAATGTGAAAACTGCTTGAAAAAGTAAATTCTTTTTTTTTTCATATTCTGAGATGAGTAACAGTAAAACCTGGAGGAACCCTACAGACTTCTACCATTTCACAGGTCTCATCACTTTCTCAGCCTTGGCCTACTGACCATCATCAAGAACTGCAAACAGCATAACTACCTCCCAGCCAGCGGGGTAGGTTCAGCCCTCAGGCAGAGGTTGATGAACACAGCTGTATTCTTCCTGCTTTAGAACCTCCAAGGCAAAAGTTCTAATTAAAATTATTTTTAAATGTATCATGGTAGCATAGCCCTCATACCATCAGCTATGCCATATGCATATGTGGCAAGGGGGCACATAGGGAATATGGGGGAGTTTTTCTCAGTGAAAACCCAAGGGTGCATTGAATGGCACAATGCACTAGGCATTTGTCACATTCAGATCAGAAATGGAGAGGGTGAAATTAGAAGGAGCCTTTAGATCTTGTCCAGGACTCTGGGTTTACCTCACTAAATTATTAAAGAGTTCTGAGCCAGGGTCTTCAACCCAGGGCTCTCATCATTCCACTGGACTATGACTACTTAGAGAATGAAACATAAACACATAAGCAGTATAGTCCTATGCTGTTTTTCCTACTTTTACTCTCTTCTCTATTTTTATATATAAGCTCTTTTCTTGTTTTCTCAAACTCAACTGTCATCAAAACCTTTGGTCCTCTCCTCACAAAACTCAATCAAATTCCTGGGTTCTCTTTTTGCTTTCTTCTAGATCACTCTTTGTCTCCTTTACCTTCCTCTTCTCCTCTATCTGTTTTCCTCCACTGCTCTATGAAAGGCATCCTGGAAAACCTTCTGGGCCATTACGCAGGGAAGGGGAGCCTGTGTGAGTATGGAAAGTGAACAAATAATGGGAACCAAGAAGCCTCAGTCTTGGCCCTGATCTATCACTAGCAAACAATCTAATCCTGGAGGAGATTCTATTTCCTATTGGCAAATGAGGGCAATGGACACAATGCTCTCTGAGGTCTACAGTTCTACAAACCACTTATTAAGTAACTACTTCATGGATAATGTCTTACAAGATGCGGTACCTCCAAAGGCTCTCAATTTATTTGGTACAAAAATAATTGTCAAACTTGAGGGATTGCCAAGTTTCCAAAACAAATGCAGACATTGCTCCAGGGAAGGCAGGTTAAAAGGATTGGTTGGCAGAAAGTCTGGAGTCTTGACAGGATTATTTTTGAAATGGAAGGTAGGAAATAAGGTAGGTAGGGGGAGAGACTCTTAGAGCTGGTTAGAGAGAAGATAACTGCAAGAGCATAGTCCTTGCGAAAGTAAGAGGGTATGGGATACAGAGGACAGGTGGAGGGACGAGCCATTCAGAGCAAGAAGACCAAGATGAATGGGCCAGGATTTTTAGCAGTTGGGTCAAGAGACCAGCGGTTCTCAACTTTATCAGATATTTACATTATGATTCATAACAGTAGCAACATGACAGTTAAGAAGTAGCAACAAAAATAATTTTATGGTTGGGGTTACACCATGAGGAACTGTATTTAAAGGGCAGAAGGTTGAGAACCACTGGATAAGACCCTTTTAACTTAAGATAGTAAGTTCTGAGAAACTGGCCAGAAGTAACAACCTAAGAAAGTACAGAAGTCATAGCAGACTACTATCAAAGTCAGTGCTTATTAACTAACAAATTGAAAGAGGTCCCATCTATCAGTAAAAGTCTCCCCAAGTCACCTAACCTTTATTAACAAGGTGAGACAGGTCCTCCAAAATAGAAAGCTAAACCATACAGTTTTCTGACTCTCTGGGACCAAACTGACTTGAACAAGCGGTGGCTATGCTCAGGCAAGGAACAGCTCACTGAAGGCAACACAAATGGGTCTTTGAAGAAAACAGGGACAGAGAAGCATAACATGGCAACAGAGACTATGATGGAAAACTAAATGAGAAAACCCAGGGCAATCCCAAGAGAATGACAAAGAGGCATGATGCACTCATGCCCCAAAATGACACACAACGACCAATTACCAACAACAAAAAAAAAGGTCATTGCCAACTACAGTGAGAAGACAGGAATGGGAGGAGGAATATCCTTCATGCATCAGCTATACAGAACAGAGATGTTTCCGCAGATAAAACTTCCATTCTTAGACACTGAGTATTCTTTACTTTTAGGGAAAAACTGACTAACTATAAAGACTGAGAAATAGGCTGTTCATAATAATAACTTAGTAAATGACCAAACAGAAGTTGAAATCCAAACATTTCCCAATTATAGGACCACATCACCACCTCCAATTGCACTTCTTGAAAAGAAACACCTTCTCCCTACATGACGCTTCCCAAGCTGTTCTTTTGATTTATAAGGATTCACATTCAGAAGTACATACCATCTTGCTATACAAGCTCATACTCCCAAACAGACTGATTTCTGCCTGCAGGAAGATGGCTCAGATTTTCTCTCACAACTGACAACTTCTTAGGCCAGATCAGTTTCCAATTTGGAAACAAACATTAGTTTAATATGAAAAATAAGTCTACAGATGTAGTATCCTCTGTCCTGGACTTACACAGAAGGCATGGAATTCTATATTCCTAAAAGGGGGGACGGGGCATGAGAAAAGGTGCCAGGTCCCACTTCCTCTGGAGAAAGCAAAATTGCATGAAAAGGACTCACACTTTGAAAAAGCCCACATTTGTGAAGGTCCATTTTTGAACCCACCATGAGGCCTGATGAAAAGATGGGGCTCTGTTGAGACTCGTAGGCAATGGCAGAGCCCTGCACTTGGACCCAAAGAATCTCTGAGGCAAACTATGATGATCATGAAAGGCCTCAATTTTATGTCCGTTAATGAAACTTTGTGCCAACCTCTCAAAGTCTGGGTATACAAAGAACCTCTAGGAAGGGCCAAGAGCTCAGACTGTGGGGCAGACACTCAGAAGGTATGTGGCTCTGAAATGTCTCACATTCAGAGATGGCCTGCTGCTGGTCCAGAGAGGCACCACGTGACATTACTTTCATGTGGTTGATTTTCTAAGCTTAGGGGACTCTCCTGAAATAGAAAAGCCAAGTGAGAACTGTTTCTGACTTCAAGCATCTAGACAACATCTTTAATGATTCTTTTTTAAAAAAGAGATTTTTATTAAATTTTAGAGAGAGAGGAAGGGAGAGAGAGAACCATTGATGTGAGAGAGAAACATCAATTGGTTACCTACCCGCAAGCCCCCAACCGGGATCAAGTCTGCAAACCAGGTATGTACCCTGACTGGGAATCGAACCTGCAACCTTTCAGTGCATGGAACAACCAACTGAGCCACATCAGCCAGGGCTTTAATGATTCTTAACTACTAATTTCTCTTTTATTGACACCTTAGCAGGGCTTCCCTGAATTGAGCGGAGACCAATAATATGTAGACTTTGTCCTTAACAGACTTTAAAAATTAACAGAAGGTGATGAGGACACATTTGTAATACCTTAACTAATAATAAAAAATAAAAAATTAACAGAAGGTGATAGAGGAAAAGAGAACACCCTGTCTCTGAATGTAATAAAGAACAATGCTGCTAATTCTGTTACATAACAAGCAGAGTGAATGTGATTGGCTATTGATTACTCAAAGACTCCTAAGTACTGCAGGAGATGGGTACTTCCCACATTCTAGAAACCTATTCCATAGCATAAGGTGGAGAACAAGGTCTAGGAGTCATCCTAACACTGGTCCAAACTTCTCCCTAATACCTTGGTGTGTACCTGGACAGCCAGTGTCAGAGCTGATGACATCAGTGGGGAAGGAGAGTGCACACAGAACAACTGAAAGATGTTTTTTAAAGAACAAAAAGTAATTATAGGGGAAAAGGCATGGATCCATTGTAATAGAACTAAATTCAAAAGATTGTGGAGAGTATTTTGCTAAGTGAAATAAGCCAGTCAGAGAAAGACATGTATCACATGATCTCACTCATATGTGCAATTTAATGAACAAAATAAACTGATGAACAAAATAGATCTGGAGACATAGAAGCATGGAACAGACTGTGGAATCGCAGAGGGAAGGTGAGGGTGGAGGTGGGGGGAGATTAACCAAATAACTTATATGCAAACATGCATAACCCATGGACATAGACAATAATGTGGTGGAGGCCTGGGGGGTGGGGGTTGGTGCAGGGTGGAGGAACAAAAAGAGGACATCTGTAATACATTCAATAGTAAAGATACATTTTTTTTTTTTAAATGAAAGAGCTGAATGTAAGCATTACTGAGACATATTTTAGCTACAGGCAAAAACTGGTTACAGCTGGATACCTTACCACACATGCCGTTATTTTGACATCTACTATCTTTTATTTAAAAACATTCATAGAAGTATAAAATTCATGGGCCGGAAGGTAAGCTTTTTCTCTAAACTAAGTAGTGATTATCTCTTCCCAAGTTTAAAGTTTTCTTTAATCTTCATAGTTTCAGAGAAACCTAGAAATGAAAAAGGGATCCACAAAAGAGTGACACATCCAACTAAAAGATGGAAAGTAGGTACTTAGGCACTAGTGGCCTTGAAAAGATAAGCCTTAATGATAATCTTCCAAATTTCTAAGAGTTCTTCCCAAGGCAGACATGTTTTTTCTCACAGTGAGAGTGATACATGTGCAGAAGTTGGTTATAAACCAAGATTGGATACTTTATAAATGGAAAATATTTCTCAGATGTAGAATAAGAAAATTGTCTTTAATTTGGCCAAATTCCACTTCCTTAAAATTTTAGATTAAGAAAAATGGTGATGTCTGGGAGAAAGTGGTAGGGGGGATAAAAGGTGATTGAAAAAAATAAAATAAAGTTTAAAAGAAAAAAAGCAAAAAGAAAAACAGTAATGTGTTTGCTAAGCTCTATACTAAGATATAGAACTGGCTTTTTTACACTGGCCAAGTTTCAACTGCAAAAATTTATTCAGTAACCCTCCCTGCCCAACTAAATAATTTACAATTAATAATGACCACACATGTGGGTCAAGTGGCACCTCTACATATCAGAGTGTCAGTTGTTACTTTGGAAATCTGTTTGGCAGTATATACTGAAGTCAAAGAGGTACATTTTCTTTGACTTAGCAATTTTATTCCTGGTATACACCTAACAGAAATATGTGGGTACAGTCACCAAAAGACATGTTCAAAAATAGTCATAGCAGCACTTTTGTAATAACCAAAATCTTCCAAAAGTCCAAATATCGATAAAAAATATAATGAAAAATTGTGGTACAAAATTTACAAAGAATCCTATTCAGTGATGAGAATAACAACCTATAGCTACATGCATCAGCACGGGTGCATCAGCATGGGTGAATCAGTCTCACAAAAATATTGAGAAGAAGAAGCCATGCACTAAATAGTACATACTCTTGGTCTCCATTTATATAAAGTTCCTAGATAGGCAAATCTAAACTGTGCCAGAAATAAAAATAATGGTTATCCTGGGGGAAGGGGTATTGATGGGAAGGGCATAGGAAGCATCTGGGAAGTTGGTAATATTTGGTTTTTTGATCTGGGTGCTAGTTACATAAAAATTCTCCCTTTGTGGAAATTCATGAAACTGTACACTTACAATTTGTACACTTTTCTGTATGTATTAGTAAATATATATTAAAGAAATTAGGAGATCAGCAGTTAATTTTCCTGTGTAGTCCTTGGATTTTAATTAGAACTGTACATGAATATGTATGTATACAGATGTATAAGAAGTGAACTTATAGTTCATTTAAATTGTCACACTTCATTTGTATGTGTGTGATATATATAATGAGAGAAATTTACATGGGGTAATAGGGAAAATTGAACACTGACTTGATCTTTGATGATATTAAGAAATTTTTGTTGTTATATTTTGATTGTGCTTTTTAAAACTCTCTGTCTTTTAAATATATACATATGGAAATACTTAAGAATGAAATTATTTACATAAAAATAAATGGCAGTGAAGGGAAGTGGATGGTAATATGACTGACTAGCCAGAATATTTCATTGTTGAAATTGAACAATGGGTACATGGGGGTTCATAATATACTATTCTCTCTACTGCTGTATATTTGCAATTTTCCATAAAAAGATTTTGAAAATAATATTCAGGAAATCCCATTAAGCCATATAAAGTTATTTCAAGCTTGTAGGCCAAGTGGCCTATTTAAGTGCACATAGTTAATACATCTGAGCATAAAGATAGTTACCTTATTATATTCACCTTTTAATAGCATTGACTTTTCCTCTCAGACCTCTTCTAAACTTCCATAAGGCTTGTTCCTAATTTTCACAACTAAAAGCAAATCTGAGGGTGTTAATCCAAAATACATTATATTTCTTTTTCTGAGTTATTATAGGAAAAACTAAATTTCTGAAATGCAGGACTATAACTATGCTATGCATGCTCTGCAAACAGTATTCAATGTTCTGAATCATAAAAATTTAACCCCAACCCTACAATTAAAACTCTCTTGATCATTAGAACAAAATTCTGGGTTGAAAGATTTTGAAGTACTATTATTCAAGGGAAAGAATCATACACTAGGGATCAGGTAAGTACCTCATCTCACTAAGCAAAGAGGAAAAGGTATATTTTCCCCCTTGATTTGTTTAATGCTGTCAACAATTTTTTTTTCAAATAAGTAAAACCAGAAAAAAATGTGCCCAAAGGGCATTCCAGCTGAGGAGTAAACCGCCTCCCAAAGCTTCTGAGTAAGGAGATAGCTCCCAACTCCCTTACTTCTTTATGCACTTGTGAGCATATGCAAAGTGCTCAATAGAGACATGTGCCTGCTTAAGTTCCTATTAAGTTTCTAACAGACAGCATGAAGGTAAGAATAATGTCCTCTGTGTCTAATGGAAGGGACCCGGTCTAGATGTCTAAATGTCTAAAATCCTGAGGGCTGACAATGTAGCATGCTACAGGGAGTGGTCTGTGGCTACCGTAACAAATTCGCCCAAATTGGGTGGTTCAGTACAACATCAGTTTATTCTCCCACAGTTCTGAGGCCAGAAGCCCAAAATCGAGGCATCAGAGGGCCATCTCGCTGGAGGCTCTAGGCAAAGTCTGTCCCTGCCTCTTCTAGCTTTTTATGGCTGTCAACACTCCATGACTTGTAGTCACATCAGAAGATAGCGGTAAAGCAACACCTACTCTGTGCTAGAAAATATGCCAGGTGCTTCACGCATATTACCTTGCATCTTTACATCCACACCAAACACTCAGCTTTGTTGCCGAGGAAACCTAGGCCCTGAGCAGAGAAGTGCCTGGCCCGAGGTCACACAACTGGTATCAGTGTGAGATTCAAACCCCAGTCTGTTTGAATGCAAAGCCCAAGCTCTTTTCTCGTCTCCATCGCCCAGCTACCAGCTAGAGAGAGTTTAATCTTCTCCTGGCAAACAACTGGGTAGTTGAACATGAAGAAAACATTGCCTACTAGGTGTCTGGTCATGTGGGTCAATGGAATTAAGAAAAAAAAAATCACTGTACCTGTGAATAGACTGGAGTTACACAGGAAAAAAGGAAAAAGAAAACCTCAGGTTCAGGATCAAGTTAGAGGCTGGCATGGGACAGCAGAGGACTTCACCACTGGGTACCAGGAATAAGGAAGAGCGAGCTAGTCAGAGCCACGGCGGAACTGCCACAGACTAAGTCTTCAGACACAGGCTTTAGCTTTTAAAGCTTTTAATGGTAAAAGAAAATCCAAATGAGTGGCACTAGTTAGAGTAAAAATGAACATGGAGAAAGTAAAGGATACACCAGAAATTGGTTGTCAAAAGTTTCTTTTATATCCGTAAAGTGTGCTATCAAACTGCAGGAAATTCGAGCCCTTTGGGGACAGAGAGCACAGCTTAAAGCCATCCTGTGTGCAGACTTGTGAAAGCTGCCCGCTGCCTGTGGCTTTAAGGCTCTCCACCCAAACAGAGACATTTTAAGAAGATGACAATAGAAAATAAGGGTACATCAGCTTACAAACGAAAACCTCACACTGAACCACCTGGCAAGCTTTGTTTTTGTAACACACTAGTCCGCCATGCCTTCGGAATGAAATACTGGCATTTAGCTCCTAACAGGACCAGCCCTCATGCTGAGGCCAGGGCTGTGGCACTTTGGGTATCAGCAGGCAGTATGGCCATAAAGCAGTTAGGTATGTTTCCCACTGTGTTCTTCCCTCGAATGTACCACTTTTAAGCATTCAGTATATTCTTGGGGCTCTTAAGCTCTCCCAGGAGGGAGCTGCTTTTGTACTATTTTGCACTCCCCACCCCCAAACACACACAAGCACTATGTTGAGCACATTGTCAACCAGCATTCCAGACACTTTACAGGTGGCCTTACTGAATTTCCATACCAAGTTCCTGGTGTGCAAGCAAGGAGAGCTGTTCACAGAGGTTAGGGGTGTTCTGTGGCCACAGCTAGAAAGGGATATGGATGAGATCAAACAGAGTTGTGTTTGAGTCTAGTTGTGCTCTCTTACCTCGCCCCAAACTTTCAGCATATGTAATGACATCAAGAAGTAGCCAGCCTCGCCGAAACTGGTTTGGCTCAGTGGATAGAGCGTCAGCCTGCGGACTGAAAGGTCCCAGGTTCGATTCCGGTCAAGGGCATGTACCTGGGTTGCAGGCACATCCCCAGCAGGAGATGTGCAGGAGGCAGCTGATCGATGTTTCTCTCTCATCGATGTTTCTAACTCTCTATCTCTCTCCCTTCCTCTCTGTAAAAAATCAATAAAATATATTTAAAAAAAAAAGAAGTAGCCAGCCTCACCTGGCTGGTGTGGCTCAGTGGTTGAATGTTGACCCATGAACCAGGAGATCACGGTTAATGCAAGAGGCATCTATCAGTGTTTCGCTCTTGTGTCACTGTTTCTCTCTCCCTTTCCCTTCCTCTCTTTCTAAAAATCAATAATTTTTTTTAAAGAAATTTCCAGCCTCCTTGCTTTACACTGAAACTGCACTGGCACTCATTAACTCTTCAAAAAAAAAAAAGACTAATTTCCATCTTCAGCATGGATAATTTCATAAAGCCAATATGGCAGTGAGAAAACTTGTGACTAGGCTCCTAATGTGTATCAAGCTTGTTGGACTAGAAACCCTCTTTGGCTCCTCCACAAAATTTTGACTTGTGTGTGAGGAATGTGCAAAGTCACCAGCTGCTTTCTTGCCTTTTCTAGTGCAATCGCTGACAGATGACTGATGAATCTTACTCCTTGTCACCAATAAAAGAATGCTTTCGAATGTTAGATAAGGATAATGAAGAAACTAACACGTAGTAAGTCTTCATTATGTGCCAGGGCCAAGCAAAGTGGTTTATGTATATCTTCTCATACAATTTTTAAGTCCTCACAATAGTCCTCCAAGATAGATTTTTTTAAATATATTTTATTGATTTTTTAAAGAGAGGAAGGGAGAGAGATAGAGAGTTAGAAACATCGATGAGAGAGAAACATCGATCAGCTGCCTCCTGCACATCTCCCACTTGGGATGTGCCCGCAACCCAGGTACATGCCCTTGACCGGAATCGAACCTGGGACCTTTCAGTCCGCAGGCCGACGCTCTATCCACTGAGCCAAACCGGTTTTGGCCAAGATAGATATTTTTAATCACCCTTTTACATAAGAGGAACCTGGGCTTAGAGAGGCCAAGTGATTTTCTCTAGGTTACACAACTAGTCAGTAGAAGAACCAAGATTCAAATCCACACTTTTTCAGCCTCCAAAGCCTTTGCCCGTAGTGATCAGTTGCTTCTGATCACTTTGATCCTGGAAATGGAAGAAACACTTTACACACACAGAGCAATCACTCAATAAGACGTTTCTGGGTGATAGGTTCCCCACCCCGCCCCCTTGTTACTCTCTGTATGACAGAAGAAAGCCTCATACCGAAGGAATTCTGCAACTTCTCACCACTACGGTATACCTGACAGTGTACGCAGACAACTCTTACCTTTTCAAGACCCATTAGGAACTTAGGAAAATGATGCTCTACAGAGCATCTCTTATAAAAGCAAAACTTGAGAGTTCTAATTGGACTCTATGTGGTTAGGCTAAAATTAGAGTAATCCAACCCATAAATCTAAGTAAATCATTCCCATCCAAATCTCATTTTTAATATCGCACAAACCAAAGTATTTAGGATACTAACTACACTGCATAATGCCAAGTGCTGTATCCTCAAAAGTCTTTCCATACCACCATCCTATTCTTACCTCTAGCAAAACTTATACTGGTCACACAGAAATTTAAACTGGTTTCTGTAAAACACTCCCCTTGCTTGTGGCCTGCAAGGTGCTTCCAGGGCAGACGGAGAGAGCTCATGTTCTGGAAAAGAAGATTCTTCTATTCCTCTGACCTCCACATTCACAGAGCTGTACTGTAGCTCAAAATGAAATTAGATTTTAGAAGGAAGCAAGTATGAAATATTATGTAGAAAAATCTTGGCAACAGGATCCCTAACAAATCACAGTCTTAAAGCCAGGGAGTTTTATCTGGAAGGCTGGCTAAGAGTGATTTAAAAAAAAAAAAAAAAAAAAAAAAAACACCACAAACACACTTTTTGAAATTGAAGGAGGCATTTATAATCCTAAGTGCCCTTGGTTAGTAAGTCGACTTATGAAAACGAGTGATGTAAGGCTCCTTACTATCAAGTTGCATTTTTTTTTCTATAATAATCTTTGTTAAAATGCAAAAACCAACAGCAGCCAAATTAAATGAAATCAAAGTCCATTTAATTTTAAATTGAAGTCCTCAAAAATTCTAGGTGAAAGTCATCACCATAAAAAGCAAACGTCTTTAAGTATCAACATGGAACAGATGAATGCTTTCAATGGACACATAAGGAAACGAGCCCTATGGAATAGGGATCAAAACAGGACACGTAGATGTTTATTACAGTGTGTCTTTCAACCCCAGTTAAAATTATCTGAGAAGGTATAAAATGGGTGAAAATAGTTGCTCAATAAATGCTCTCAGTTTACTACCACCATCACCAGTAGCTTTAGAGGGGTTGCCACTTTTTACAAATGCAACTGTCTTCAGGGAAAGGTATTCAAATTGCATACCAGTCTTGAAAGGTTTTTGCCAACTGTATTAGTTTTCTTCTAACACCTCAGATTAGTCACTCTGGAGGGATTTTTAATGGTATTAGTGAGGGAAGACAGTGATTTCAGAATGAGGGAACAGTCCCCACCATGATGGGTTGCAAGGACTGGCTTTGGGAGGCAAAGGGTGTTCACATCTAATAAGCAGTTGAACATGACACCTGAAGCAAGGAGGAGTATCGAAAGGGGGTCAGAGAGGAAAGATAATCTCTGCAATACAAGTATGTATGAGAAAATCTCAGAAGTATGTTATTTCTGAAAACAAAAGCAACATGTTTAATAGCTCCAAATTCCATGGGAATGGGAGTATTGTGACTTGCGCATATCTTTATGTGAGATGTGGCACATTTGAATGTCCTTTGGAGACCCAGTATTTGAACTCAAGTCTGAAAAATTTCTTTCCCAAAAAAGGTTGGCATAGCCATGCTATCTGGTCTTCCATACAACTCTTTACATATGAAGTATAACAACTGCCAAATAAGAAAAATAATTACGTACAAAAAAGGACATGCACTAGCTCAAAGAGCATTGCTCATATGGGGACCGAGGACTTTGCTATATCAGCAAAGAATGAGGCTCCCTGGGATGAATCAATAAACGTCAGGTCCAAAAAGGAAATGTAGATTTCCCCCTTTTAAACAGTACAAAAGGTCAAAAGGCTTCAGAACTACATAAACCAGGCCCGACCTGATGATAGAGTGCTATAAGCAAAGTCACAGATATTTACATCTCGTCCAAATCAAACCTTACATTAGGACTGAAACAAATAACTATCTTAGCCAGATTTCAGGCTCCGAAAAAGAGAGCAATCATTTCCCACTGCTGAGTGCCGAGCGCTGTGACAGGCCCCTTGTCTGTGTTGGGACACTTAGTTCACACTGCAGCTAGCTCTCTACCTTCTAGAAAGCCATGGAATCACTGGGGGCCAATTTGGGGTGGGGAGTGAGGGCCAAGGCTGGTTCCAAAGGGCAGCTATATGATCACTACTTTGGGCAACTACCTCTGAAGGCCAGAGGTTTTACAACAGTAGATTACAGTCCACTAGCCAGAAGCTATTATTACTGTAGCAAAGGCTTCCATCCCCCAGGACTCTACCTGGGCTCTCCCAACTACTTTTGACAGTGCATTCCTTCAATAAAAAAAAAAAAAAGTTTATGAGTATTAACTGCCAATATATGCATTTTTATAAATTATATAAACTACTGCTCTAGAATACCAGTTATAAAGCATACATGAAATATATGTTAGAAAGCAATTATATTTTAAACTAGAGGCCCAATGTATGAATTCGTGCACAGGAGGGGATGCAGGAGGTTGGCCGGCCAGCCATGCCCCCATCAGCAGTGCAGTCAAGCAACTGGTCATTTCAGTCATTCCAGTCGTTCCAGTTGCTTGACTTTAATATATATAGGTAGAAAGTCTAATGTTTTCTTTAACCCAATGCATTAGGCGGTATACCACCATTCAAGATAAGAGCATTTTGGCCTTTTCCCTCCAAAACATTCCCACTGGGCTCTCTCCATTTTCAGGGTCCCAAGCCCAGGAGGAAGTGAACAGAGAAGTTGACCTGGACACTTGACCTTTACAGCCTAACCCATGCCCAGTTTCCTATAATACGCAAGCCCTAGAAAGGACATAGCCAATCCCATGATTGGCACTGACAGGCTCTTTCCAAGAGTGAGTTGTATAAATTGTTCCTGCCCACTGATGTGAAAAGGAGTGGCACAGAGACGTATCCTCAAATTCAGCTTAGCTACTGATCCCATCTCTTTCTCACCTAATCCTTCAATCAGAGTTTCTCCCAAGGTCAAAAAGGAAACTGGTAAGAAGAGCTGAGTATGTTTTCCCCCTTTCTGTAGTGGTTCTGTGATGTCACGCAAGCCCTCCAACCCCTCTGTTTACTCACGTAAACCCTAGTCTTTGATTTGAGGAGGATTCTTTTAGATATAAAAATGTAGAGATCCAAAGGAAAATTCCTAAGAAATTAATTTCCCTCACCCTGTTTCCTCCATGGGTCCAATGTTGAACCTGATATCATATCAGATGTGAATCACTAATTAAAGGCACTGGCCTAGGGAAGAAAAAACATGCATATGTTTGCTTGACATTTACCACTTCCCCTGTCCCACATCTAACAACAATACAATTGAAGACGTCTAATGAATATGTAAGTGAACCAGACCAAAAACATGAAGTAACAGATGCCTCTTTTAAGTAGCATTAAGGCTGACTCTAGGTATGACACAGATTCTTCCTCTCTTTCTCTGCAAACACACACACACACACACACACACACACAGACAACACACTACCACACTTATGTACAATTGAAAACGCATATGGAAATCAAATAATGCCCTAACCCTAAAGGGCGTAGGCATCATTTTTACCTCAAAGAGAACTAGATCTAGAACAATGTTAAATACCTTGGGGATAGTTAACCAGGTGTTAAGCACATGGCATGCAACAGAATATTTTACTTTTAAGAAGTTTTGGTAGATGTGGATTTTCAAATAAGCTCATTTTGGTTCATAGAAGAGCACTTAGAAGAATACGGAACACTGAGGCGCCAGCCTGTCTCACTGTACTGCTCACTAGCATATTGTAGACATCTCCACTAACAGGCTCTCTGCATGTTCTTCAATTTCCTCATCTGTAAGATGGTTATATATATATACTAGAGGACCGATGCACAAAATTTGTGCAAGAGTAGATCTTCCTTTCCCCAGCTGCCAGCACCAGCTTCCCTCTGGCCGCCGGCAGGCACCCAGGACCCGGGCTTCCCTCTGGCCCCAGCTTTGTCTAGAATGACATCCAGAAAGACGTCTGGTCTAATTAGCATGTTACCCGTTTATTATTATAAACTAGAGAACCAGTGCACAAAAATTCATGCATTCGTGGGGGTGGGGGTCCCTCAGCCTGGCCTGCACCCTTCCGCAGTCTGGGACCCTCAAGTAGGGTCCGTAGGCCTGGCCTGAGATCAGGGCCTATCAGGGCTTTCCTTCCCCCAGCTGCTGGCAGCTGGCCCCACCCCCGCCATTGCCACTGCTTGCCATCTGTGCAGCGCTGCCCCTCTCTCTTCCCCTGCCACCAGTCGCCTCCCTCTGCAGGCAACAGGCATGAGGTGTGATCACTTGGCTGGCCTGGGCCTCCCTCTGCCGGGCAATCACTGGCAGGCCCCATACACCCACCACAGCGTCGCTGGCTGGTGGCCTGGGCCTCCCTCCATGGGCGATCAATGGTAGGGCTTTGCCTGCCTGCCTCATCACTCCTAACCACTCACCTGCTTACCTGATTGCTCCTAACTGCTGGCCTGCCTACCTGATCGCCCCTAACCACTGGCCTGTCTACCTGATTGTCCCTAACTGCTTGCCTGCCTGCCTGATCGCCTCTAACCACCTCTGTCTTGGCCCCACCAGCATGGCTTAGTCTGGAAGGACATCCAGAATGATGTCCAGAAGATGTCCAGTCTATCCGGTCTAATTAGCATATTACCCTTTTATTAATATAGATAAGACCAAGTTCCTTATGTCTCATGTGAAATTAAAAAAAAATAGCCAACAATAGATGGTTAAATGCTCTATGGTACTCAAAAAGCCATTAAAATTATCTTTATAAACAGTGTAAAAAGTAAAATTTTGTTAACATAAAAAATAAAAAAGGGAACAAAACTATATATAGAGTATCATAAACAGGGAGGAGTTTTAAAAATATATAAGCCTGGCTGGTGTGGCTCAATGGTTGAGCATTGACCTATGAACCGAGAGGTCATGGTTCACTTCCCATTTAGGGCACATGCCTGGGGTTTCGCGCTTGATCCACAATAGGGGAAGTGCAGGAGGAAGCTGATCTATGATTCTCTCTCATCACTGATGTTTCTATATCTCTCCCCCTCTACCTTCCTCTCTCAATAAAAAAGTATTTAAAAACTAAAACCTAGTGTGGCTGGTGTTGTTCAGTGGTTAGAGTGTCAGCCCATGCACCAAAGGGTCTTTGATTCAATTCTAGGTCAAAGGTTGCAGGTTTGATCCCTGGTCCTGGTGGGGTGTGTGCAGGGGGCCACAAATTGATGTGTCCCTCTTGCATCAATGCTTCTCTCTCTCTCCTCCCTCCTTCTCTTCCACTCTCTCTAAAAAAATTAATGGGGAAAGAATATCCTCGGGTGAGCATTTAAAAAACAACACAAAAAACACATAAAACTTAAAAGGCTAAAGGCACGATTTTTACACGAATTTTCCCATTTTTTTCTTTATTTGTAGTGCTTTCTACATTTTTGATAAAGAACACGTGTATGTCTAATAGGGAGAAAAAGAGTTAAAAATTTGTGGATCCAAAAAGCACAGCTGACTCTTACCCGTCTATGAGACAATAGATTCTCACCAGAGAAAAAAACTTATATAATTACTGCTTATTCATATTAGCTGGAAAACCACAAAGGGAAGCTCTGAACTCTACTGCTTCCTTTTATGAAAATAGAAATGTAAATCTCAAGAAATCGAGGCCAGGGCTATTCTTGCCACCTCCCCTCTACTTGCCAAGTCCCTGTAGGCTTGTAAGAGGAGCATCATTTGTTAAACTGATAACAAACATCAAAATACACTTGGGCATGAGGCCTACAACCTAGGCCACATGAGACTCAGGTGTGATGGGTAAAAAATAATTTGTGTTAAAAGGGCATGTGTGTGTGTCGGAAGGGAGAACATTATGCATATCCTCAGAGAGATTTTTAATAAAAATGGTGTCTCTGTGTTTCCCATGAGAGTTTCTTTAAGGAAATGTAGACCTGACTAACTAGTACTGTGAGAAAAGAACATTCAGGGGAAGTTTTGACATTTTAAATGATCATTTATTCCTCCATAGTGTGAATTCCTTCTTCAGGAGAAACACTCGGGTACTCCAAAAATTTGAGATAACTGTTTCCCACTGTAGGTTACAATCAAAGCATTTATAAATTGCCCATTTTTGATGATTCTATAACTATGAGTAAATCAGAGATATCTGCATTTTCTTTTTGGTAACTGGGCTCTTAGGTAAAAGAAAAGACTCTGCTCATCACCAGATGAATTCCAAGGGAACGGAAAGACCATCCAGTAGCAATTTAGTGTGAATAATAGCAAGTTTAAGAAAAAAAAAGCGCCAAACCAGGCTCCAGCTGGTTTAACCCAGAGTGAATATGCAAGCTTGCAGCCCAGAGCTCCAACCCAGAAAGTGAGTCCAAGCTTGTGTGAGCAAGAGTAGGATTTGCCCAAGTTCCCCCAGGCACTTCACCTGTGCCACACGGGAATAGAGAAGTATCTACCACAGGTCCCCGCCCTCTGGGGACAGGCAGTCTAGCGGGTAAACAGAAAGCAAACAAAGATAACCAGGCAAGCTGCGTGCTAAGTGCTAGTAGATGACAGGGGAGGCCAGAGGAGAAATGTGATCAGGTTCAGGGCACAGTAACTAACTGGACAACCCAGCAACTTCGCTGACCTTGTGGCTATTTATAGTTTCTCCTGGAAAATTCTACATATGGTTTAGCATGACTGTAATTGGCATGGAAATATCCCCCTCAATCATGCTTTCTCTCTAAATGAAGGGTAACAGGAAAGAGATGGGCAAACAGGAACCTGATCTGGGCTGAAACGCTGGGTCCACGGGCCTTTGGACTAGCCTCTCCCACTTCTGCTATTTGCTTAACAGTGCACTTGATTGACCCCAGAGAATGTTTTGTTTTATTTTGTTTCAATTTTTCTTTTGATCCAGTGAAGATAGGTGTAGGAAAACAACATCTCCCATTTCAGGGGCAGGAACTGGACTAAGCCAGTTCTAACTCCCCACAAAGTTGGGTAAAGAGGCCTGAACACAAGGATGTCAGCCTCCAGTATACCCAGCAATATACAAACACTCATTAGATCAGAGTGGAAGTCTTCAAACTCTCAGAAACAGAAGAGCAGTGTGATGTCCCCTAGTATTGTAGTTTGGGAGAGTGGGGGATAATTTTGAAACATAGAGAATTAAGAGCATCTTGGTTTGGAAATTGGGAGTCAGGATGATCTTGAGTTCCCTGGCAGGGGTGAGACAGAAGGGGAGGGAAAGCAAACTTGAGAGGGAAATTGACAAAAGCATGAAAGGAGTAGCAGGAAACCCCCAAGACAATCAAATCCCGTCAAAAGCATACATGAATATGTTTTTTTTTAATTGCAAATGAATTACTTTTGTATGACAAGAACCAGTAAATGTCCCATTTAATGATAAATCTGAGGACCTTCTATGTATCAGGCCTTACACACACACACACGCACACGCACACACACACACACACACACACAAACGGATTCGTGGTTGTCCTCAGTGCCTCTGACTACAACACGCTGACAGATGAAACACTGATGATGTTCCAACTCACAATAGAACAGCAAAGAGCACTAACTTCTACAAGTGGAAACTCAGAAAATCGCCACCAACAAAGAATGCATCTGCATGGATTAAAACCCTGCGTTCCTGCCATGGCAGGGTGACTCGGTTGGAGCCAATAGGTTGCGGGTTCGATCCTCAGTCGGGACACTTACAGGAGGGCAGCCAATTGATGTTTCTTACATTGATGCTTTTTCTCTCTTTTTCCCTTCCTCTCTCTCTAAAATGAATAAAAGCATATCCTTGGGTGAGGAGGGGGGAAAAAAAAAAGGAAAACAAAAACCCTTGGCTTCTTGGTTGGCTGCTATGAAGGATGTCTGCCAGGTCCACAGTGCCTCGCCAGCCGCGTCCAGAAGGAAAGCTGCCTTCGTTTGCAATCTCCCTAACCACCACTTGCTCTACCTTTGCAATCAGTCAAAACTAATCAAAACGAACATAAGTGAGTCAGCTGTGAAATTCCTGTTCTTCACAGTGGGCTGTGTGGTGGGAGAGCACACAGATGGAGTTTCCTTTTTAAATGAAATGTTTGGCAGCAGCCTCGGTTAAGAGTTTTCCAGGGCTTCCATCTGGCTTTAGTACTGGAACGCGTACATGAAAGAATGGAAAAAGAAAACTCTGTTGGCGTGCTAAACCACTAGAAAAGCTGAAGCGGTCGATAGCACATCTTCTAAATCCTCAGAGATTAAAATGCTTTGCCCAAGGAATGTTGTTGTTGTTAAGGAAGGGAGTGTTTGGTTTCTGGGACCTCGCCCTGTCCTGGAAATAATTTAAAAAGTGTGCAGACTTGGGTGTGAGATGAACCCAGATGGGGGACATAGCTCTGTCTCCATCCAGTCATCTGACCCTGGGCAGTGTATTTACCCACGTTAAACCTTGGCAATTTCACTTGTATAATAGAAATAACAACACAGCCACATCACAAGGCTACTGTGAGGATGAAATGAGATCATCCCTGTTAGTACTTAGTTATCCATATTTGGCCTCTCCTATTCACACGGCTTTAGAAAGGACAAATATTACTACCAATTTTAACAGGAAGAGATCTAGAACCACCAAGGAAATTTTTAAAAATGTAAGGCATCTACTTTTTTTCTGTTACACACTTAACAAAACAAGTTCACACATGGCAGTGTCCCTGTCAGGAGCCTCTCAGAATTGCCCTGGGGAATGAATTTTCTCTAAGACTCAAGTACATCGCTGACACTATCATTCTAATATGTGGCTTTCTTAACACCCAGTTATTGGTGTAGAAGACTGTCACCACCCAGCCAAAATCAATCAAGGCCTACAGAGGTTGGAAAACAGATTAATACTGAGACAAGTATCATTAAAGTTGTGAGGGGAGGAGAGAGAGAGAAAGGCACAGAGGCTAAGGCAGTGGTTCTCAACCTTCTGGCCCTTTAAATACAGTTCCTCATATTGTGACCCAACCATAAAATTATTTTCATTGCTACTTCATAACTGTAATTTTGCTACTGTTATGAATCATAATGTAAATATCTGATATGCAGGATGGTCTTAGGTAACCCCTGTGAAAGGGTCATTTGACGGCCAAAGGGGTCACGATCCACAGGTTGAGAACCTCTGGGCTAAGGGAACAGGCCTAGACTCAAAGTACCCGAGTTCAAATCACTGTTCAGTAATAGGTTAGTTGATGATCTTGGGCAAACTAATTTACTTCTTCCTTTTTTTGTTTTCTTTTGTTTTGGTCTTTTTTTGTTAATCCTCTTCCCAGGATATGTTTCTATTGATTTTTAGAGAGAGTAGAAGGGAGGGGGAGAGACAGAGAAAAAGAAACAATGATGTGAGAAAGACAAACAGATTGGTTGCCTCCTTTAATAGCCCCAAACAGGGCTGGGGATGGACGGAGCCTGCAACTGAGATATGTGCCCCTGACCTGAATCAAATCTGGGACCCTTCAGTCCATGGATTCTCTATCAGTTGAGCCAAACCGGCTAATTTACTTTTGTATGCTCAGTATCCCCACCTACAAAATGAGGACAGTACTGTTATCTACTTCATAACACTGTTGTAAAAACTGAGTTATATATGTAAAGGGCATAAAACCATGCCCGACACAGAAACTCAATAAATACCATTATCACTACCACTATTGTTACTAATTCCAAGGTGGGTCGGTGCCTCCCTAACCATAATGAGCCCTGAAGCATGTGATGGATGCATGGCCATGCTACTCCACAGGTGATTTATAGATGAAACCGGGTGGCAAAATACACTGAGCCAGAAAACATCTCAGGAGAAAAACCTCTCTCTACTTTACCTTCCTGTAACCAAAGATTATTGTTGTTACAAATGTTTTAATCAAATGTGTCTATACACATATCATGAAAGAGCCAAATTCTCAAAATCTATACATATATATAATAGCCTAAGCGACCATTATGGCAGAACAACTGGAATGACTAGTCACTATGATGAGTACTGACCACCACGGGGTAGATGCTCAATGCAGGAGCTGGCTCCTGGTGGTCAGTGTGCTCCCACAGAGGGAGCACCGCTCAGCCAGAAGCCAGGATCATGGCTGGTGAGCACAGTGGTGGTAGCAGGAGCCTCTCCTGCCTCCACTGCAGCGTTAAGGAGCAGCAAGCCAAGCTGTAAACCAGCAGGTGGACATCCCCAGAGGGGTCCCAGACTGTGAGAGGGCACAGGCCAAGCTGAGGGACCCCCCTCCCACTCCAGTGCACAAATTTTGTGCACCACACCTCTAGTAGAGTATAATAGAGAATATTGCATTTTTATAAAATAAAAAATAATGTAGAAAAGATCATATCATCAAGGCACTGAAAATATGCTTTTTATTGCATTGTCTTCTAGTGCTACTTAAAGTTTTATGGCTGGATATATATATCAAATATCCATATTAAGAGACAAAAGGC
>NW_006287924.1:393222-400534 GCF_000327345.1 Myotis davidii | reverse complement strand
GACACAGCGTAGGTCAAAACTGTTCAATGTCTTTATCAATTTTTAAAAGTTAGGAAAAAAATAGGCTTCTTAAAACAAGGCAGTCTCTACAGCATACCACCTTCCTGACCTAATCTTATTTCCTGCACTCATTAACCTTTTTATATTCCTACAGAGGATATACAACCCACTCTGAAAATAATGTCTCATGTTCACAGATTATATAATGTCTTCCTCTCAGATTATAAATTCTGCCAGACACTGGAAGGGGGCAGGGATTCACACAAAGAAACATTAGGAAAAGACATTGGATATCAATGTCTTACATGCATATGTTGGCAAGCTTTTAAAACTATGATATTCTTCCCCTTTTTTAAAAAAACACAACTATTTATACTATTTAAAAAGTGGTGAAATATTATTTGCAGATATTGCCCTAATTTATACAGATTTTGCCTGTTCAAAGTGGATAGCTGGTTTTCATCAACCAAACCATAAGAGTTGAAAGGCTTGGCTTCCCTAGAAAGCAGGAGGTGGCTCACACTCATAGCAGGAAGGAAGCTATCCTTCAAGGACTCTGCTCTCACTTCACAGCCTCCTAGGTGAGTCCAGCTACAAAGAGGTCATCCTTCAAATGAGTGAGAGAAAAGGAAAAACCAAAATCCAGCTGAGCCTTTTAATGAGGCTCCCTGCCATTCCCTGGAATGCTCTCTGCACCAACACCATTATCTTTTCAGAATCCGTGAAGCAGCTCTGGGTCCTCCCAACCAGACCAAATTTCCTGACACATGCCTTCATCTCATTATATTTTTCCTTGTTAACCTTTTTTTGGTTAATGATTACATTTTTAATGAGTAACTTATTAATGTTTATTGCTCCTTCCCCGTGAAACAAGGTAAGCTTCATGAGTTTTTCTCATATCTGAACCCCTAAGCGCTTAGAGTGGTCAGCACATAAAAAGTGCTTAATAAATATTTGAGTAACTAATGAATTACTTCTTAATAAAAAAAACATTACCTTAACAGAGATGTGAATGATATTCCTCTACGTTTCACATAAGAAAATAAAGGTAGCTGCTTCTGTCTCAATTCTAAGAAAAATCAAACTGCAAAAAATGTTTGAGTGTCAAAGTTGCCTGGCCTTCTCCTGCCCGTTTCCATGAACATATCTGCTTAAATGTCAGAACTATTTTATCAACCTGTCCTCTCAAAATTCAAGTACATTAAAAGGATGAAGACTTTCAGAACAAAAGATTTTCCTCCATTACAATAAACGAGCAATTCTCAGCGTTTCAGACTTTAAACCATTTGTAAAGGAAATGCAGTTATCCAGTCATCATCTCCTACGGCAGGGGAAATGGTTATGCTGCTCCATGAGATGAGGCAGTTAAGATCCCCATATCACTCTTGCAAACTATATGATCTGAAATATGCCAACAATAATAGCATGTGCCTCAAATGCAAACAAAATCGCTAAATAAAATTAGAATCACTATGTGTCCATGTTCAGCTCAGCCAACACAAAAAATTTATTATAACACATTTCTCTTTTAATTGGTGCAAGCAAAAGCTCTAGAACAGCGGTTCTCAGCCTGTGGGTCGCTACCCCTTTTGTGGTCGAATGACCCTTTCACAGGGGTCGTTTAAGACCATCCTGCATATCAGATATTTACATTATGATTCATAACAGAAGCAACATTACAGTTATGAAGTAGCAACGAAAATAATTTTATGGTTGGTCACAACATGAGGAACTGTATTTAAAGGGCCAGAAGGTTGAGAACTACTGCTCTAGAACCTAAATTTAAGAATATGAAAAAAATTTTAAGACCTAAGTCTCAGTAACAAAATACTAGGAATGTATTAGGAATGACTACATCTTTCTTTAATTTAGTCATTAGATATGACTAAAGCCCCTATTCTATGCCAGGCACTGTCCAACACACTAAAGGCATGCAAGTGTCCTCCGACAATAACCAGATTTTATTAACCTAATCTTTTTTTTGGATTAAAAAGAGAGACCAATATTTAAATGAGTGTGAGGTCAATTCTCTCACACTCATTTAAATAAAAGCTTTCTTTTAACCATTGAGATGGCATTCTTACCAAAGGGGCTATGTTCGAATTTCATTTTTTTAAATTTATTTTTAATTATTTATTTTAATCCTCACCCAAGGATATTGTTTTTAGAGAGAGAGGAAGGAAGGGAGGGAGGGAGAGAGAAAGAGAAAGACCAATTGATTGCCTCCCATACATTCCCCAAACCCTCAACTTGAGATTTTTTTAAAGGCAGTAGTCAAAGAAAAGATGGATGGTCTATGCCAGGGGTGGGCAAACTTTTTGACTCGAGGGCCACAATGAGTTCTTAAACTGGACCGGAGAGCCAGAACAAAAGCATGGATGGAGTGTTTGTGTGAACTAATATAAATTCAAAGTAAACATCATTACATAAAAGGGTACAGTCTTTTTTTTCAATAGTTTTATTCATTTCAAATGGGCCGGATCTGGCCCGCGGGCCATAGTTTGCCCACGGCTGGTCTATGCCCTGACCAGGAATAGAACCCATGACTCTTTGGTGCTTGAGATGACACTCCATCAACTGAGTCACATTGGCCAGGGTTGTTCTCATTTCAATTTTTACTAAGATACAGTCTTATTATTATCTTTACATGTTTTTTCTGGGGAAAAAAAGCTCTCTCTACCCTGAAATAAATTGTGATAAACTTAAATAATCACAGGCTTAATTTTTTTAAGCTAAAAATGAGTCCAAAAAAGTTTTATTCCCAAGCCACAATTAAAGGAAATTTTTAAAAAATAAATTAATTAAGGCAAGCTTAATTCTTCCATTGCCCAGTTATAAGAAATATCAGAAATATTACAGATGTCCCATAACTCCATGGAAAATGTATCTAAATTTTATCTCAAAAAAACTTGGTGTAAGTCCACAGTAAATCCCACAGATCTCCTACAATCACAAAAAGAAAGGGAAAAATTATAATCCAACACAATACTAGGCTTAATAGACACAGATGTCTTTCTGACAAGGAACAGCTGCCAGGCAAAGAAGTGATCTATGAGCTCAGACTACTTCCTCACATTCCATAATGCGCCGACAGTTATCTTAAGAGAAACTTCTGATTATTGGCAACTGTTAAGAAAAAGAAATTCAATGAAACTCAGGCTGCTGGTAAGGACAATAATCCAAATATCAGGAATTGTTCTAAAACAAAAATCCCGAAGGCTAGCCCACATTCTGCCAATGTCCTAGTGAAGGAAGTATGGACAAGCAACTGTGTCTGCCAAATCCTTTACAGAAGCTCTGAGTGAATCAGAAAACACATGAACATTCAGCCTCCTTGCCTTTCCCATATAAGCAACCGCAGAAGTAGAAGTGCCATGAGTGCGTAAGGGCCAGAGCAGACAACAGAAAAGCAGAGTGCACGAGCAGACATGGACAGAGCTTGTGTACATAACCCTCCTGGGTTCCTCAGAAGGAACTGTTTTAAAAGAGAAGTTGTTTTAATAATATTAGTCTCTGGCTTTCATTACCTGACAGGCAGATGTAAGTTAAGTATTCGCCTTGACCCCCAGTGGCCAAGAAAGGAATCTTTTTCTTTGTCCTCCTCTTGACCTGGACAGCTCCCAGCATCCTTTCGTCAAGAGGGGCGAAAATCTCCTTGCTGATGGTCGACTTGGCACTCATTGTAGAACAAGCAAGGGGGGTGTACAATAAGTGTCCTAAGGAAGAAAAAGAAAATGCAAGTTGGAATAGAGAACACTCTAAGGGCCCGTATAAAAATGAGCAGCAAGTTGACTTGCAGGTGAAGTAGTTTTCCATTTGTGGTTTAGCCTCTCTTTTGCTTGAGGTGCAAAAGCAAGGTCTTGGCATTTGTAATAACTATGAAAAAATACAAATGAAAAGAGAACACTGACTTACTTGTTGAACATGTCAAACACAATGTGAGATGAGCAGCACAGAATGGGATCTAGAAAGTTTGTCAATCTGCACCCCAACTGCATCTAAGTCTAATAGCATGCATATCCACCCCCACTCCTATCCTGTAAGGAACATGACTCCACATCTGCAGTTGAGAAGTCTTTCCACTGTCTAGCAATCCTTAAAGTTACTTTTCACTCCTTCAAAATCTCCTTTAACTCTAATGTAAATCTATTTCCTTAATTCTATTCATAGTGGAGATAATTATATCATCTACATAATAACTATACATGCCACAGAAGACCATTAATTTAATCATCATTCAGTGCTTTGGCTCAGGCTAAGCAACTAATCCTTATTTATTAGCCTCTTTCAATAGGTCCTATTTTCCAATGCTCCTCTGTATCTAATTGCCACAGAATTATAAAACTGTCTGACAAATACTAAGTATTTTGGAAATGTTACCCAGCGGTTCCCACATGTTATGCTCCTGTGGTTAACTGGCGGTATGCACCCAATAACTAAGAAAATAAAGCAGTATGTTGCTGACTCACAATGAGTCCCCCTTCTTATTCTCCCTCCCAGAAAACTTACACATACACAGTCCCCATGTTATATTTAGTTTTCTAAAAGCTATACTTCCTTAATGGACTTAATTCTACTTATTTGTACTGAATATATTCAAGGTTGACCCTATCATCCAAAAAGCTCAACCATAACTTGAGTAAATGTTTTCTGTCACACTAGTCATAGTCTACACTTTAATCAGTAACCAACATTTGTTCAGGCAATTAATAAATCAGAACTAATAGTACAGAGAGGGCTTATGGGCTGGTCATGCAGGTAATATAGAATATCCAGAGGTCCTACATATGGATCGCTAGCACAGCTATATGTATATGGTAACAGCAGCTCATGGAGTTGATCCGCCTGCTGTAAAATTGAGCCAACTGGTCCTACTAAATGCTACCTCTACACAGTATTGGAGATGCAAGAAATCATTAAGACATGGTCCCTGTTCTCCAGGAATTTACTGATGACTGCATCAAAGGTTTCACATAAATCCAGATGATTCATGATGAAAGACCAGGGGAACATGGATTCACAAATGTTACCAGCACATCTGTCCTCCTATAACTAGACCACATCTGTAACCTCATGGTAGAAAAGAGATTTTTTTTTTAAGTACCCCCTGGTTAAAGAAATTTCTCCTGGTTGCAATTCTGTAATAAAACAGATATTCTTAGTGACACCAAGAATAAAGAATAAAAAGTGTCACTTTTTATTATCTATCTATATCTCTATACTACATATTGTAAGTCTATATCGGATCTATGTGTGCTCTGATTATGACATTATAACATTTTATCATTGCTACCAGGTTCCTCATACTGGCTGAGAACAAAAAGACAACAGTGAGGGACCTGTTTTTCAATGTACTGACCACTAACTGATTCCCTGTGATTTCCTAGAAGTTAGCAAACAGAATTTCCCCCACCATGATTTACCACGAGACTTTCCTAAGCAGGTGTTATAATTAACAGGGATTTTTTTTTTAAGAGAGAAACCTATACTAGTTCTTTTCTAGCTCCAAGGCCTCTCACCTGTCACCTTTTGATGATAGGAGAAAACGAAAGCCAGTGGAGCAGAGTGACTTCAAGCATTCTATAAGCAGAAAGAAAGAAACACTCCCAAACTCAACAGGCATTTTCTGACCAGGACCTACCCAACTGTGACATAGTTTTTAATTTTCCATCTCAGATTCATATTTTTCTAAAAATGTGGTTAAAAATGGAAAGCTATCATTTTATTATGTAAAGTGTGTCAAAAAAGAAAAAAAAAAGTGGCATGCATGTTTTATGAAACTCCTAGGAAATTCTATTCTTCTTTTGAAAAACTAGTAAGAAATAGAAATGACCTTTTGCTGTATTTTTTTTATGCTGATATGCAGTGGCCAAGAACAAAAAACGGAAAAATAAAATCACTGAACTTGGGTTGAAATTTCAGCTCAAAAACTTAAGATCTACATGTGACTGGACAAATCTCTTAAAACTTTAGACCCTTGGTTTACATAGATATCTTCACCTACCTCATGGAACCACTGAAAGAATTAAATGGAACCATGCATGCAAATCACTTATTTCTAGTGCCTGAATCATAATAAATGGTTAAAATGCTATTTTTATTATCTCTCTTATTATAATATGAAAAATAAAAGACCTTCTGAACTTGAATTAAGTGAGTAAATGTTGCCATCCATACCAGAAAATAGTTGTAAAAGAAAAATGCAACCTTTTATTTACCAAAGCCTCACTTGTCTCATTCATGAATATGAAGCCCTTAAATTGTGAATAAATGTTCTAAAATATGGAAAGCTCTATACTAAGTGTTATAAGGATAAGGAGTTTATTGGTATCACCTTCAGGAAACTCTCCAGTAGGACATTATCCAACTTATTTTTATGAGAAATTATCAGAATTATTGTTCAGGACAATGATACTGTGAACTAGAAAGGGGCTACATGTCAGGGCTGACAAGCTCAGTGATCAAAAGTAACCACATAGGAGAAACCAAGATGGCGGCATAGGTAAACACCGGAAAATGCTGCCTCCCACAACAACTTCAAAAATACAACTAAAAGATGGAATGGACATCATCCAGAACCACAGGAAGGCTGGCTGAGTGGAAATTCTACAACTAGAAGGAAAGAGAAAAGCATACCGAGACTCAGAGGAGGTGCGGTGCGGAAGTCAAATACAGAGGTACAGAGGCACATTCTCTCGGAGGTGCTTGCAGCAATTGCCAGGACCCTGAGAAGCAGGGCCTCTAAGGAAGGACTGAGAGCAGCCATAACTGCTCGCTCCGCCCTGTTGATCCCCTGGGACCCTGCCCAAGCTGTGAATGGAGGCTTTTGCATATGAACGGCCTGGCCCTTTGCAATCTAATAATTACCTAACAAACTGCAGCTGGCCCAAGGCCCCAGGGCAATTTGCATTGCATCACAGCTGGCTCCTGCTGGGTAGCTTCAGGCAAAGGCTAGATTAGCACCTCCTTAGAGATCCAGGAGCCAGTGTGCCCCTTGGTCAGAGTAGGAACATCCAGATTGCAGCTCCTCGGATCCATAAAGGACACACTCAGGGGGCAGACTCAGTGACCACCAAAGCCCCATTGAAGCAAGTCTTAACCCAGAGGGGTGTCTGGAGCACAGAAGTTCTCCCACTGCAGACACAGCTGATTCTCACAGCCAATTGGCCTGGAGGTCAATCCCTCCCAGTATTACCTACAACAATGAAGGCTTAACTACAACATGACTGTGCACAAAGCCCACAAGGGGGTGCACCAAGAATGTCCACCTCAGGTAATTGGGGAGGCTGAGCCACTGGGCCCTATAGGACAC
>NW_006287924.1:386786-392702 GCF_000327345.1 Myotis davidii | reverse complement strand
GTGCAGGCCAGAAGGGAGTGGCAAGAAATATTCAAAGTGATTAATGCCAAGAACCTACAACCAAGATTACTTTATCCAGCAAAGCTATCATTCAGAATTGAAGGTCAGATAAAGAGCTTCACAGATAAGGAGAAGCTAAAGGAGTTCATCACCACCAAACCAGTATTATATGAAATGCTGAAAGGTATCCTTTAAGAAGAGGAAGAAGACGAAGAAAAAAGTAAAGATACAAATTATGAACAACAAATACACATCTACCAACAAGTGAATCTAAAAATCAAGTGAATAAATAATCTGATGAACAGAATACACTGGTGATTATAATAGAATCAGGGGCATAGAAAGGGAGTGGGCTGACTATTCTTGTGGGGGAGAGGGGTGTGGGGTATGTGGGAAGAGACTGAACAAAAATCGTGCACCTATGGACGAGGACAGTGGGGTGGGGGGAGGTGAAGGCGGGGGGAGGGGGAAACGGGTGGAGGCGGGCTATGGGGGGGAAAAGAGGAACTACTGTAGTAATCTGAACAATAAAGATTTAATTTTTTAAAAAAAGTAACCACACAGGATGATCTGATCATAAATTCCCACTGGGTAGGTCGTGGTGGGTAGTCACACCCCAGCACTATAGCTTCCTTAGTAAAAGGTTCTCTTACCTAAGCAAGGCCTGTCCATTGTTCTTGTGCATCTGGGATGGCATACCTTTGGCCTGCCAGAGTCATCTTTTCCAGACCCTCATAGGAACACATGCACCAAACTCCTCATTGTTACCTTTTGCCCTCCTCCCACCTCTATTTACTGTTCATGTTAAATGCTAACTATCCTACACCCACCAAGGTAAAAGAAGTATGTGTTTTTCTATTTTGCTTTTTATGCAGTCCCAGAGATTTTCCCGTTTTGCTTTCTCCTGCCTCCTTAATCAACCACCAATGGATTTCATGTAACCTTCCTTATAGTTTCTTCTTCGATTCTAAATGCATAAAAAGAACTGCCCAAGTTCCATTCTCCAAAACATTTTCTCAATCCATTGAGATCTTGCTTCAGGGCATGTCCTCAGTTTGGCTCACATGAACTCTAATAAAGTCTTACCAATATTTTTATAGGTTTTGGATATTCTTTTGTTGACAATAACAACAGGCCTTAGTGAAATCACGCATGTACGTATGTATGTTTTAAATGGCACCTTGGAAATGGGGATGTACAGTGGCTTAGAAGGGAAAGACTTGGAATGTCAAAGGGTACTACTGCAGCTCTGTAGCAATAATCTGTAAGAGTGTCTCCCAAACCTGATTTCACATCTGAGTGCATCATGGAGAGCTTTTCAAAAATGCAGACTCCTGGTCACCTCCTTCACACCCACAAAATAAAAATCTTGGGATCTATATTTTAACCAACTCCTTAACTGGTTCTCCTGCAGTCATCCTGACACCTAATTTTTTTAACTTTGTTTTATTGCTTAAAATATTACAAAGAGTAGTACATATGTCTCCTTTTATTTTCTTCCCCCCCTTGACCTTCCCCGGTCTCCCCTACCCGCCCCCCCCCAGGGTCTTGTGTCCATTGGTTATGCTTATATGCATGCATACAAGTCCTTCGGTTGATCTCTTACCGCGCCCTCCTCCTCTCCGCCCCCCCCCCCCCCCAGGGTCTTGTGTCCATTGGTTATGCTTATATGCATGCATACAAGTCCTTCGGTTGATCTCTTACCGCGCCCTCCTCCTCTCCGCCCCCCCCCCCCCCCAGGGTCTTGTGTCCATTGGTTATGCTTATATGCATGCATACAAGTCCTTCGGTTGATCTCTTACCGCGCCCTCCTCCTCTCCGCCCCCCCCCCCCCCCACACACACAACCCTCTTCGGCCTTCCCGTTGTAGTTTGACAGTCTGCGGATAATAAAGACCATTATAAACTGATGAGCAAAAATAGATACAGAGGCAGAGCAGCATCAAACAGACGGACACCTAATTTAAAAGCCAATAGCTTAAAGAAGAACCACGGAATGGAAAGGAATGCGTTCTCAGGAGAGCATAGAGGAAGAAAATGTAAAGGATTTTTTCTCTGTATTTAATTAAGCAGCTTTATCATATCCTACATCTTACTGCTGATAAATCTATGTCCAGCCAAAACTGGGATCCCATTGTAAGGAAACAAGATGAATACAACAGCAATGGTGAACCAATGGCCATAGTTACTCCAACCTACATCACCCTGAAGGGTAGCAGAACATGCCACCCTAAAATATGCCACTTAAGTACATTGATCACTTTGAGATGAAGGCATCTGGAAGACAGTAAATGCAGGCAGAAGCTTTCTCTGAACTCCCCTTACCTGCCTAAGGACAGATCCTCCAAAAGGGACACAGTTGTCATAAATCCCCTCCCTGGGAATTTCATCAATGAGAGAAGAGTGCCTTTTGTCACAGGAGAGAAGACTAAAAGCCAACACCACACTCCTGACAAACTTTGTCACAAATTACCCTACTTCCCATTCTTTAAAAGACATTTTTAAAATTGATTTTAAAGAGAGAAAGAAACATTGATAGCTTGCTTCCCCCGCGTGCCCGACTGGGAATCTAACACACCACCTTCTGATGTACGGGATGACACACCAACCAAATAACCCACACTGGCCAGGGCCCATCTATTCTTCTAAGAGCCCATTTGTCTTTCCTATAAATCATTTACTTTCTTCTAAGAGTTCTATATTCACCCTCCCCTTTCCCTATTAAAATGGTATTTAATCCTAAAATCTAACCCACCTGATGGATTACTCATTTTACATGAGGTATACCTGATAATAAACCTGTTTGGGTTTTTTTCTCTTGTTATCTTGTTTGTTATTACAGGGGTCTCAGCTAAGAATGCAGAAAGGTAGAGGGAAGATTATTTTTTCTCCCCAACAAAAGTTTTTTCCTGATCTGCAGCTTCTACAAGCTATAATTACAAAGCTTTCTCTTCCAACATACAATATGATTTGCAAGTCAAAGCAGCCTTAAGTGGTAGTTGTGGAAACTAATTGCAGTTAGTTTAAATATTTTTCAAGACTTTCCATCTATCTTCTTTTCGCTTTGAGCCATCTAATCCACATTCATCTTTGTTAGTCCATGGCTACTGTAGTGAGATGGCCCTTCACTCCCGACAGGTCCCCAGGATATAAAATTATCCTGCAGAGTAGGAATTGCAAACTCCTATGATCTCAGGGATTAGGCAGAGGACATAAGGAAATTGGTACAAATAAAGGTGCTTTTATAATCCAACACTAACTTTTTTTTTTTTACTTCCAATAGTTAAATTGACACTTGTCCTCAGTGATCAGAAGACAAGGAAGAGTGTAGGGACTCCAGCAAATTAAAACTGCAGATGCCCTTTGGCTGGGCATTTATTATCACAGTTCTAAGTGGTTGTAGCCAACAGGCTTAAATTTTCTCAGCTGAGAGGCCAAAGCCTTCTCTGATGAGATAGAGGTGCCATCTATTTATCTTACTATCATTAGATAACTGATTCATTTTGCCTCATTAACTTCCCTGTTTGGATCTCACGGTTAATGTGCAATCATTTGATCATATTTTGGCACTGGCTGCACCAACAAAGGTAATCTGAACTGTATGACAATCATGTTCCCATTGCCAGTGAGTAACCAGAATCCTGGTTTTAGACATTACTCTTGTGACTCAACCCTAAGGCAGATGCTCTCAAAACAAGCTGATACCAAGTTTCAGAATTCTCCAAGGTTAACCGCAAACATGATGTCACCCTGGAAGACTTTAGGGGAGAATCAGCTGGTCTTCCCTAGTGCTTGGGAACTACAGTGAGGTGACTTCAAATAACTTATAAATGAAAGAAACAAGGCTATGCTCCAAGATAGGACTTCTCTGCATTGCCACTTTCTTTTGAAATTCTACAATAGTTAAATTGTAACTATTGCAGCTTCCACTCTTGCCTTTAATCTGATAACACTAACGATACACCCAGTACTCACTGCCTTACTTGCTTTAAAGCCACTTACTTAGCTGCCCACTGAGCATTTTCACTAAGAGTTAACCTAGACACCACATTTTCCCTCCAACCCTCTAACTCCCTATAAAAAACTAACTAATCATCAACTCCTGTGGATTCAATTTAATATTTCTGGCCTCCATCAGTTCTTCATTCTCACTGGTCCTACTGATATACAAATGATTGTAAAAAAAAAATACTACGAACAACTCTACTCCAAAAAACTGGACGACCTCGACGAAAGGGACATATTCCTATAAAAATACAACCTTCCAAAACTGAATCAGGAAGAATCAAAAAACCTGAATAGGCTGATAACTACTGATGAAATTGAAACAGTAATCCAAAAGCAAACAAAAGCCCTGGACCAGATGGCTTCACAGGGGAGTTTTACCAAACATTCGAAGAAGAACTAACACCAATCCTCAGACTATTCCAAAAAATTCAAGAGATAGGCACACTTCCAAGCTCTTTCTATGACCAATATCTGCAAATCAATAAACGTGATACATCACATAAACAAACTGAGAGACAAAAATCACATAATCATATCGATTGATGCAGAAAAGGCATTTGACAAAGTCCACCACCCTTTTCTGATTAAAAACACTCAGCAAAGTCGGAATAGAAGGATCATACCTCAACATAATAAAAGCCTTACATGACAAACCCACAGCCAACATCATGCTCAATGGGCAAAAACTAAAACCATTTCCCTTAAGAACAGGAACAAGACAAGTATGCCCGCTTTCATCATTTTTGTTCAACATAGTACTAGAAGTACTAGCCATAGCGATCAGACAAGAAGAAGAAATAAAAAGGCATCCAAATTGGAAAAGAAGAAGTAAAATTGTTATTATTTGCAGATGACATGATACTGTACTGAGAAAACCCTAAAGACTCCATCAAAAAATTATTAGACGTAATAAACAAATTTGGCAAAGTAGCAGAATACAAAATTAACGCCAAGAAATCTATGGCATTTTTATACACCAATAGTGAACTTACAGAAAGAGAAATTACAAAAACAATCCCATTTACCATTGCACAAAAAAATTAAGATACCTAGGAATAAACTTAACTAAGGCGGTAAAAGACCTGTACTCAGAAAACTACAAGACATTGAAAAAAAGACATAGAGGAAGACATAAACAGATGAAATAACATACCATGTTCATGGATTGGTAGAATCAACATCATTGAAATGTCCATACTACCCAAAGCAATCTAGAAAGAACTCTCCAAAAAATCATCTGGAATCAAAACAAAACAAACAAACAAAAAAACCAAATAGCTGCAGCGATCCTGAGAAAGAAGAACAAAGTGGGAGGGATCTCAATACCAGATATCAAGATGTATTACAAAGCCACTGTTCTCAAAACTGCCCGGTATTGGCACAAGAACAGACATATAGACAAATGGAATAGAATAGAGAGCCCAGAAATTGACCCAAACCACTATGCTCAATTAATATTTGACAAAGGAGGCAAGAACATACAATGGAGTCAAGACGGACTCTTCAATAAATGGTGCTGAAAAACTTGGTCAGACACATGCAAAAAAATGAAACTAGACCACCAACTTACATCACACACAAAAACAAACTCAAAATGCATAAAGGACTTAAACATAAGATGGGAAACCATAAAAATATTAGAGGAATCCACAGGCAGCAAGATCTCAGATATATGCCGAAGCAATATCTTCACCAACACAGCTCCTAGAGCAATGAAAACTAAAGGGAAAATAAACAAATGGGACTACATCAAAATAAAAAGATTTTACACAGCAAAAGAAACCATCAACCAAACAACAAGAAAGCCCACTGCATGGGAGGACATATTTGCCAATGATATCTCCAATAAGTGTTTAATTTCCAACATTTAAAAGGAACTCATGCAACTTAACAAAAGGAAGACAAACAA
>NW_006287924.1:385068-386609 GCF_000327345.1 Myotis davidii | reverse complement strand
ATGAGTGGATTTAAAAACTTTGGCACATCTATGCCGTAGTAAAAAGGAAGTCCTACCATTTGCAACAGCATGGATGGAGTTGGAGAGTATTATACTAAGTGAAATAAGTCAATCAGAGAAAGATAAATATCACATGATCTCACACATTTGTGGACTTAATGAGCAACATAAACCAATGAACAAAAACAGATCTAGAGACAGAGAAACATCATCAGATGATCAAACCTCAGAGGGAAGGTAGGGGAGGGTGGGGGTAAAGGGGAGAGATCAACCAAAGGACTTGTATGCATGCATATAAGCATAAGCGATGGATGCAGACAACAGGGGGTGAGGGTGAGGGCAAGATTGGGGGGATGAGGGGACAATGGGGGGGGTAAAGACACATTTGTAATACCTTAATCAATAAAAATTTTTTTTTAAAAAAGATGAAGATCAACATCAACTGGGATGCCCAGGGCCTGATCACAGAAATTTGGGGGATTTATGGAGCAGGACTTGGGCTTGTTTTCTTAATAATTGCTGGTTTATTGTGCTGTACAAATAGGTTTAGTACCATTGTCATTGGAGATCCCTCCTATGTCCCACATTTAGTGAATTTGTATAAAGTAAGTAAATGGATTCCATAAACCTCTCTTGCGAGAACATAGCAGGTACCCTTTAAAGCCCTAGTAATGAGTCATTGAGGTTTATATAGCACTGCATGACTTACAAACACACTCAATCCCAAGTGTGCAATCAAGATTGTCGCTAAATGCATCTTCCAAAGTTTGCTTTATGATTGTATATTAGAATCATTAGATATGCTAGTTTTATTTTTTAAAAATGTTTTTATTGATTTCAGAGAGAGGAAGGGAGAGGGAGAGAGAGACAGAAACATCAATGATGAGAGAGAAACATCAATTGGCTGCCTCCTGCATGCCCTCATCTGCGGATAGAGCCCAAAATCCAGGCATGTGCCCCAACAGGGAATCAAACCTTTACCTCCTGGCTCATGGGTTTAAGTTCAACCACTTAGCAACAAGGGCCAGGCACACTATGCCATTTTTAACCCACTCCTACTGGTATAAAGATCATGGGGAAGGCATAATTTCTCTCTCACAGAGATTAATATTTGAGTTGGAAGCTTTGAACCATCAGCTCTACTATTGCAGAAAATGGTATGAGCATGGATGCCTATGTTAAAAACTCAGGCTTACTTCAGATACATTTTTAAGAGCAAAACATTATAAACAACCTAAGTATCCATCAATATCCAATCTTCATTGATTAAATACAGTATAGCCATCCACTCAATGGAATATTACATAGTCTTTAAAAGTCATGGCATAGATCTATAGATATTGACTTGGAAAAATGACCATGACAAACTACAGAGTGAAAACAAGGAGATTACAAAACAAAAAATGGGCTCAAGAATAGAAAGTCACATGTGTGTATTTATATGCATAACAAGATGTCTAAAAAACATTTGCCAAGATGTTAATATGATTATCTCTGGATTGTTAAATAAGAAATAGGTCAGAGAATTCTGCATGGAAGTA
>NW_006287924.1:383055-385038 GCF_000327345.1 Myotis davidii | reverse complement strand
CTCTTTCAAAGATATTTTATTGAAATCTAATTATCAATCTGCCCTCCTCTTTTCAGCTCCAGTCCAGGCATGGTGTTGGGAATCCAAAAGGTGAAACTGGATGAATTCCCACCTTCAAAGAATAGTGAGAAAGAAGAGCAAGTGATATGAATAGTTATAACATGCCGGGGTAGCATTTTTGTGAGAAGAAAATGGGACTGTTCCTCTGAGCAAATGCAGCTCCATGCCAGGGCCCATCGCCGGGTAAACAGAACACCAGCGAGATATCAGCTTGAGCTTTCTCCCTTAGATACACACCTTAGATAGTGATGATGAACCTTTTGAGCTCGGCGTGTCAGCATTTTGAAAAACCCTAACTTAACTCTGGTGCCGTGTCACATATAGAAATTTTTTGATATTTGCAACCATAGTAAAACAAAGACTTATATTTTTGATATTTATTTTATATATTTAGATGCCATTTAACAAAGAAAAATCAACCAAAAAATGAGTTCACGTGTCAGAGGTGTCATAGATTCGCCATCACTGCCTTAGGATTACACAAGTAGCACAGCTATACACAGCAGTCCAGGTCATCGCCTATTTACATTTTTTAAGAGCATGAAACATATAAAAATCTAAAATATAGTTTAACTCTTTAAGGAAGGAAAAGGGGGAGCTCTTTTCCACCATCAGACTACCAAATACCATGCAATGTGGCTGGCTTCCTTCCCCAGTATATACTAACCCTCCATGTGTAGGAGACATTATGTTCAAAGGATTGTCCAAGTCAGTGACTCACATCTGCTTCAACTATAAATCTAGACTATTTTCTTCTCCTCTTCCCTTGTGTACATGTTTGGCAAGCGCATTGTTCTTGTAGGTTTAACATCCAAAGAACAAATTCTGCGCAACACCTAGACCACAAGACCTGTGTTTACACAAGTTTATTTACACTGTGGGTGGACTTTTTAACCTTCTTGCCAATCACTACATCCTAACTTTAACAAATGATACAATGGAGCCAAAAAATAACATTGCCAACAATTTAAAAAAAAGAAGCTGCTGGGAATATGCCACATGGAGGATTTATTAAGGTGAGATGGAGGTTTCATAAGCATCACTCACTCTGAAGGATTCATTCTATAATAGAACCTTCAATTCACAGTTTAAATTCCAAAGATTAGTTAAGTTGGTCCCACAGTACCCAAATAGCAATCCTACAGTAATGGTAGAAATAAAGTACCGAAGGGAAGGGCAGGCTAGGATGCCCTTCATTGGATTATGAACCCAAAATGTGAGGCAGGCCTTAAAATAATGAATTTAACTATATCAAAGGAAAAACAAAGGGTCGTAAAAGAAAACGAACCTTATATTACACTGAAAATATAAGGGTCAGAGTGAGGAGACTACACCGGTACATAAAAGAAAGTAAAAGACTTAGGTGGTAGTTCAGGTGTTTTCCTTAAAGGAGGAGTTTAATCTATACAGAAGTTTATAACAGAAGTTATGAATTTTTTTTAAAAAAGTCTTTTTTTAAAAAGACTAATTTGAGCATAACCAAGCTCAAATTGTTGGCCTCTGCCAATTTTTGAGTACTTGTGTCATTGTGATGTCCAACAGCTAAATTGGCAAACTAAAAAAACACCATATTGGCCTGAGAGCATTGTTTATATTTATAGCAGACAACACAGGCAATAGACAAATCTATTCCAACCAAATACAAAGAAAGCTGCACAAAAATTGACAACATGAAAATAACTGTTTCAATTATGTGCTATGTTCTGTATTGCTTGTTGAATTACTTACACTGAAAATATAAGGGTCAGAGTGAGGAGACTACACCGGTACATAAAAGAAAGTAAAAGATCTGGGACAATGCTAAACGAAACAACATCCGAATAATAGGGGTACCAGAAGGAGAGGAAACTGAGCAAGGAATAGAAAACCTGTTTGAAAAAATAGTAACAGAAAATTTCCCTGATATAGGGAGGAAAAAACTCA
>NW_006287924.1:377991-379066 GCF_000327345.1 Myotis davidii | reverse complement strand
TAAGGTATTTGTTGCTTTTATTTAAAATAAAATTATGAGATCAACCGAAGGACTTGTATACATGTATATAAGCCAAACCAATGGACATGGACAACAGGGGGATGGGAGCATGAGCGTGTGTGCGGGGGGTTGAGGGTTAATGGGCGGGGGGGGGATAAGGACACATTTGCAATACCTTAACTAATAATAAAAAAAAAAAAAGAAAGTAAAAGACTTAGGTGGTAGTTCAGGTGTTTTCCTTAAAGGAGGAGTTTAATCTATACAGAAGTTTATAACAGAAGTTATGAATTTTTAAAAAGACTAAGCATAACCATTAAAAATCACAAATAAATGAGTAAAATCTTCCATCAAGCATAAGATGAGCCTTTTATCTTTTTTAAAAAAAATATCAGATATTTGTTGACTCAAATCTTAGGTAAATTATAAGTTCTCCTGATTCTGCTATTTCTATATTTTAGAACAGACCTGGAATATAACACTAAAAGCAAGAAAACAGAAAAGACTTTAAGTCTATGAAACCTATAAGCACCTAAAATACAAGACAAAACCTAAAATATATATGGAACAAGTTTACATATTTTCTAAAAACCTAAAAACCAGAGCACAACTTCTCAAAATATTCTCTAAATCTACATCAATTTTAAAACAACATCTCCTACTTGAAATCCTGATTTGTATAATATCATCAGCTTATACTTTCTTGAGAGAGCTTCAAAGAGTTTTCTGTAATTGATATTATATGATCAGTTTTATACTCTGAAAAGAAGGCCCTCACAACAATGAGGGGAAGAGAGGAAATGTGACCCATTTTACACATATTTACTATGTTCATTTAAAAGGTAAGGCACTCAGTCCTTCAATGTCTCAGTTTCACAAATAAGATTTATATATAGTTTCACAAATCATATATATATATATATATATATATATACACACACACATATATATATATACTAATAAAAGAGAAAAATGTTAATTGGCGTACGACGCTACCCTTTTCATTGGCTAATCAGGGCTATATGCAAATTAACTGCCAACTAAGATTGGCAGTTAACTGCCAACAAGTGGCAGTTAA
>NW_006287924.1:374625-377628 GCF_000327345.1 Myotis davidii | reverse complement strand
GTGGGGGGATATGATGGTCCCCTTGCCCAGGCCTGAAGCCTGGGTCAGAGGCGTCAGGCTTGGGCAGGGGGTGGAGCAAGCAATCAGAGAGAGATGGGGTTCCCCTGCCCAGGCATGATTCCTGGGCCAGAATATATATTAGGGGCCCGGTGCACGAAATATATATATATATCAGTATATATATGTACTGATTTCAGAGAGAAGGGAAAGGGAGAGAGAGAGAGAAACATTAATGAGAGAGATTACTGATCGGCTGCCTCCCACATGCCCCCAACTGGAGAACTGAGCCCGCAACCCAGGCATGTGCCCTGACAGGGAATCAAACCGTGACATCCTGGTTCGTAGGCTGATGCTCAACAACTGAGCCACACAGAGACAGGGCATGTGATTTTCAATAAGGTCCTTAAGCTTTTTTTATAGGATATGGATCTGGCCCAGGACTGTAATTTCAACTTTAATTGGTCTCCCCAATCATGGTCAACTTTATGATTCTGTTCCTGTGCAGTATAATCTGAACGGTGCTGGAAAAATTCCCGCTTGGCCTCCCAAAGCTTCCCCCATCAGCTACCTAAGCTCCAACCCAAGATGCATACACTTCGATATTAGGCTCTGGTATTCAAAAACCCCTATTAGTATGTTTATACCTGGGGGGAAGGGGTGAGACTCTATTTTACAGATAAGGAAACTAAGGTTCTAGATCACACAGATTTTAAAGGGCAGAGCAGGTATTTGAACCTAGAAAGTGTGATTCCAGGGGTCTTTGCTCTTCCTCATATTTCATTGAAAGAAATGAGGAAGGTAGGAAAAAATGAGGTGGAAATACATTTTAGGTAACTGAGACAAACTCATCTGCTTCAGTTTTGCCTCTGATCAGCCTTGCCTTCTGTTGGACAAGAAACTACAGCAGCTACAAAGATAACGAATCAGGCTGCAGTCTGAAGCCATTCTTTCTGGGTATCCCGAGTGTGCATGTCATGCTGTGTGGCTGGCTCAAAGGATCACGCAGTCTAGTTAAAATAGAGCTTGTTTTGGTTCCACAAATAAAAAACTGGGGAGTTGAGAATATGTTAGCAGAGAGCCTACAATAGATCTCTGTCCCTATAAACAGGACAACGCCTGCCAAAGCCTCATTGCAGCTGTTCGCCACCCTCCGTTGGAGACCATCAGTTTACAACAGGAGTCAACTCCTGGGAGGATCTTGGCAGGCTGCCACTGGGCAATTTTATGAACCCTGTAGGCTATTTTCCAACCCGGAAAAGGCTTACATATAAAATGCACATATTTCAAAGGTCTCTGCTGGTCCTCAAGGGAAACTCCTCTTTCTGCTTCCTTTGCTATATCACCCCCACCAGCTTACACTTCAGTTGAAAGACTTGAGCAAGTTAGAATGTTGGCATTCACAAACTTAAAAATTTAATAGCTTTAAGTGATCTTGGTGAATGTCTATCTCATCCAATCCTCTCCTTTAAATCATAAGAAAACTGAAGTCCAGAGGCTAATTCCCAAACCATACCACTACAGAGTAGCAAGATCAAGGTCTGGACTAACCTTTGCTGACCACTTAGCTGAATGCTCTTTCAAGTATCAGTTACTATACCAGTCTCAAGTGTGTGGAAGGTGAGGACAGGTGGTGTGTTAGGAGGAAGGGGAAAAAGAGAAAACATGACTTATCACAGTGGGGCCTCTTCTCAGATTTATTCTTTTTCTTGTAAATTGGCATGAAGTTAAGTGTTGGACTAGAATACCTCTAGTCCAAAGATTCCTCAACTTTTGGCTATCACCTTTTATTCCCTTGAATTTTCACAGTTTATATTGGGGCCAAAAGCAATGAGGGCCTACCCACTGGAACAGCCTGAGCCAGTCCAAGAAGCACAGAAGAGCTTTGGCCAAGTTCAAAGCCACAGGGCTCTCTGCTGATCCCAACTAACAGGAGCCCTCCTACAGTGTTGGTACTCTGAGCTACTGGAAGGAGAATGCACCCTGGGCCAAGCTGCATGTCTATTATCAGTCTGGGAATTAATGCTCTGGCAGTGGTGGTCTCCTGAAAGCACATGATAACCATGCCAGGAACCTGGATCAGCTGTGTGAGGATTTCTTACCACCTATTTCAGGCCCTGAGAAACACAGGGTAGGAAAACAGGAATCTGTCAAATCTAGTTCTTTCTTTGGAACTGTACTCTTCAGCCTCAGTACAAAAACACCACCAGGTGCCTGCAATCTGTAATCAGTGCTCTATTAAAATGCTCTCAGAAATGCCAGAATTACCCTGATTTCCACATGCAGCTGCACAAGGTCCTGTTGGGTAACTGAAGAGTCTTTATAGGTTCACTGGATATTCCCCAAAAGCAACAAACTAGAATGTCTTGGTTAAGATTCATCATCCAATCCACAGTGAAATCTCCATGAGTGAAGGGTGGGTAGGTAGGCAGCCATCCCTATTCTATGCATTGGGGTGTCACAGACTAGCCTGTAAATCCAGGTCAGACTCAAGGGCCATATGCAAATGAAAATTCTGCCCCATTCAATCAGCTCTTGTGTCATTCAATGTCAACCCCTTTTTTAACCAGAATGTTCCAGGAAACAACTAATTTCTGACCCAACTAACTGAGAAGTGTTTGATAGGGAAGAAAAATCAACCTATTGAATACTACTCTAGTTCTAACTCAGGTTAACGCTAGTACAACTTTATGGTATTATACATTCACAAAGTACTGAGATGTCCGGCACATGTGATCAGGCTCACCATCCAGTGGTCACTTCTCCCCTGTCCCAACCTTACAGATGATAGATGGTGAAAAGAAGGCTAGGCTTGTCATCAGATGATCTAGGTCTGGCCCTGCCTTTGCCGGTACTTAAATAATTTTGGGTAAATTTAGACATCTCTGAGAGCCCTATGTTCATTATTAAAATGGGATAGTACCACCCACTTCACAAGACTTGTAAAGGATGAAAAAGGAGGTATGGAAATCAGCTCCATCGGTCAACCTGCTCCCATCTGGGGAG
>NW_006287924.1:362725-373967 GCF_000327345.1 Myotis davidii | reverse complement strand
GGTGTGTAGTTGAGGAGAAAGACAAGGAGAACAGGCAACTACCCAACAAAAGGAGGGATTTGAAGCCACTGCTCCGCAGCAGCAGAAGAGACAGATACTGTAATCCATATCTGTTTTCTGATGGTCTTAGGCAACCCCTGTGAAAGGGTTGTTCGACCCCCAAAGGGGTCACGATCCACAGGTTGAGAACCACTGCTTTAGAGGCTGGTGATCGGGAGATACTCTGTTAAGCCAATCCTTGAAATTTAACTAAAGACTGTAATTAGGTCTGCCTGCACAAACTACACAGGGCGATCCACTGCCTTGAAAAGCCACGGGAGTGTTGGCTATGAGTGAGTGACTGAGAATCCCACCTAGGATCTGTGCAAGGTGCCTGGGATTGCTTTAGCTCCCCAAGGGGAGCACAAAGGATACTCTGCAGAGACCCTCAGAAAAGCAAGAGGAAACTTTGGGTACATGTATGGGGAGAAAGGAAAAAATGCTCATGGAGAAACTGCCCCAGGAAAAAGGTATCTGAGACAAATACAAATTTCCCAAATGTCTATTTGGTACCAAGTATAACTGGGGGGTGGGAAGGGAGGTGAAAGAAAAACTGCTCTTAAAATGTGCATCCCCATGTGTTCATTGAAGTGGGAGTAGATAAATCTGAGGTCATAAACAGATAGTTTTCAAGAATAACTTTTCTTGACCTATGCATATTTTAAAAATATATTTTTATGTCAAATAGATTTCCAGTTTCTCTTGAAAAATGGGAGGATCTGGCAGTACTAGTCCTGCATGCCCACCTCCTAGACCCATCATTATCATCTCTGCAATCTGTCCCCAAATTCATCAGCTCCCACCATTCCTTATTTTATTGCCCAAACGGAGGCTTAATGTCAATTGACTGTCATCATCCAAGTTGCCCTGTTTTTCTAGTATCCTCCTGTTCATTAATTTATTTCTGTCTGGTTACTGAGTATGAAGAACCTGGTGGATATATTAAATTAATTAGTCTGACTGGGAAAGTTGTAAGAATATGCAGGAAAGGAAGTAACTTTTTTTTTTTTTAAGGTACAGCCTAATGGGAAAGTAAAAAACAAGAAATCATCACATGAATTTTGGGCAATCAAACCAAAGGCATAAAAAAAAGCCCACCAAATGTTCATATCACATAGGCATCTTAGAAGTTTATAAACACTTCACATCCTCAATTCCAACAAGCCAACTGCTCTGAGAAAGTGCCACCAAACAAACTCTAGTCTAGAGACACAAATACAAATAAGGTGAAATGTGGATGGTGGGGACTCTGGCAGTCTCATATATAGCCAACTGGTATAGCCTTCTGGAGAACACTCCAGTTATATTTATCAAAAGCTCTAGAAATAGGCACAACAGCAATTCCACTCCTAAGAATTTATCCTAAGGAAATCAAACAAGTGGGCAAATATTCAAAGATGGTCATCTACTGGATTGGTATCCTTAAAACATCCTATCCTGATAGTCTTCTTTCACTGACATCCTATTTAATCCCAATATATAACCTTAAAGAGTCAGTGTTCTGCAGAAATTTGGAGGCTGAAGCCTTACCTATTCATGTTTCCATCCTTTCAACCAGGCATTTCATTGAGTATCTACTATGTTTAAAGTCGCTGCACATAGAGAAATAAGCAGGGCGGGTATGGTCAGGAGATTATGCTGAAAGGAGCTTTGAACTTGCAAGGGAGCTCTCAATTACCATTCCTCTCTTAAGAAGCAATGGCTTCATATGAAGAGCCTGAACATACTATAATATCTGCTTTAAAAAAAGGAATTTGTATATCTAGCTTGTCTCTCATAGCCAGTACAGTAAACTTCTTAGATTTCTGTGTTCATCTAAAAAATTCCTGGGGAGCAATAAATTACACAATGTCAAAGAATCATCTCCAGGACAATCACCAACTATTTTACTCCTCTGTGCACCTAATACTACACAACATTACATAAATGGTCTGTTAATTCTGTGTGTGTGTGTTTTCTTATAATACAGAAGCCCCTCAATAATTGTGGAAAGTTGTATCAATGTGATAGATTAGTTTCTCATTGGGTAAATCCAGACTAACCCAGCAAGAACTAAAGAGAAAGAGTGCAGGGCTCAGATCAAGAACTTTTACTGTCAAATTAAGCTAGATAAATGGCATACGTTACCAATAAAAAAGGAGGTCCAAAATGGCAGTGACATAGTAGGGCACTGAACTCATCCCCTCCCATGAGCAAACTCAAATATACATGATATAGAGAGCATTACTCCTGTGAGACAACTGAAGGATAAACAAACAGCTTCTGAACAACAAACCTGAGACCAAATATAGAAGGCTGGGAAACTGGAAGCCTTCTGGAAGCTGCAGGATCTCCTTCAGGTGGGAGGAGCCAGTGAGTACCATTATTTACATACTCTTTCACTTCCACAGAGTGGGCGGGAACTCTCCTTTGGGTACTTTGGCTTACCTGCAAGGTCACTGCAGCTCATTCCCAGGTACACCATCCGTGGCCTTTTGCCTCTGAACAAGGGGAACAAAGAGGAACAACAAACAGGGCATCTCCCTGCCTCCCTGCCTGGCCTCCCTGCCTGGCCTCCCTGCTGTACCACTCCAGCCAGCTGGGCCAGTGCTCCAGGTACCATAAGCATCTGCCAGCTCCAGCCAACTTCCTCAAATTACCCAGCAAATAAAGTCTACAAGGAGGTCGCTTCTATATAAGACCACTTTCTCTACAACAAACAAGAGAGACAATAGAGAGAATGCTGTGGAATTGGGAGCTCTCCAGAGACCACAGGAATTCTCCAGGGTCAGAGGTGTTGGTAAACACCATTGCTTACACACCCCCCTCCACCTCCACATGGTGGGCAGGGGCTCTACCCAGGTAGTCTGGCCAACCTGTAAGATTGCTACAGCATGTTCGTAGATACAATGACTGAACCTGTTTTGACCCCAAAGGAAGCAAGCAGGATCAACAGAGCATAACTACATGCACCTGGCCTCCTAATCTGGAGCCACTCTGGCTTGGTAGGCCAGTGCCCTTAACACCTTAAGCTCCTGCTTGATTCCTACAGGTGTGCCAAAACCACCTGATATACACAGTCAACACCACAGGTCCTCAAACTATGGCCCTCGGGCCACATGCAAATACAAATATTGTATTTGTTCCCGTTTTTTTGTTGTTTTTTTTTACTTCAAAATAAGGTATGTGCAGTGTGCATAGGAATTTGTTCATAGTTGTTGTTTTTTTAAAACTATAGTCCGGCCCTCCAACGGTCTGAGGGCCCCCTGTTTAAAAAGTTTGAGGACCCCTGGTATACACCAATGGTTCAACTTTGGCTCCACCTTGCCTCTATCAGCCACTTAAAAAATGAATTTAGTAGTGTCAAGGATAGAGTCCTAAAATATGCCTTTGTGAAAACTGCCTGATGACACTGATGCAGTAACAATAACCTCTGGATGTAGGCTTTCAAGCATTCGCCTAATAACATTAAGACTCAGCTAAATCTTCCAGCATCTTTACCCCAAGGTATAAGACCTGGCCAATGCCTTGCTTTATCCCAAATATACTGTTTTGTACATTCTTCTGACCTACTGATTTAATAACCTGGAGGAAGAAAATAAGATTAGTTTGATAATGTTTTTCTTAATAAACACATACTGCCCTATATGAATCACTGTTTTCTTTGCTGGCTGCTCACCAAGCATTTCTTTAATCATTAATTCTAATCCATCTCTCCTTAGTCCAGTGGTTCTCAACCTTGGCTGCACATTAGAATCACCTGGGAATCTTTCTAAAATCCTGATTTCCGGGCCTCATCCTCTGGAAATTCTGTTTCTTTGTTACTAATGTTGTGGCCCCACCCCATAACAAAGAAACAGAATTTCCGGATTCCCAGGTGATTCTAATGTGCAGCCAAGGTTGAGAACCACTGGTCTTCTATGTAAGGTCACTTTTCCAAGGCTGGGAGAGATAGCTATTTTATCTAATTCATATAAACAAACATAGAAAGTCAAGCAAAATGAAAAAAAACAGAAGACTATCTCTCAAATAAAGAACAAAAGAAATCTCCAGAGAAAAACTCTAAGAAAGTGGAGCTAACTAATTTGACTTGTTAAAGAATTAAAAGAAATGATCATGAGGATGCTCACCAAACTTAAGAATGGATACAGGAACTTAGGGAGATTTTCAACCAAGATTTAGAAAGTATAAGAACTAAGCAGACCTGAAGAATACAATAACTAAAATGAAAAATACACTGGAGGAATCTATATCAGATTAGCTAACAAAGAAACGATCAGTGACCTGGAAGACAGATTAGTGCAGTGGTTCTCAACCATGGCTGCACATTAGAATCACCTGGAAATCTTTTTAGCATAATGATTTCTGGGCCTCAGGTGATTCTAATGTGTAGCCAAGGTTGAGAACCACTGGATTAGTGGAAATCAACCAATCAGAACAGCAAATTTTTTTTTAAAAAAAACACAACGATAGTCTATGGAACCTTGGGGATGACATCAAAAGCTCACACATTTGCATTATAGGGATCTCAGAAGGAGAAGAGAGAAAGAAACAGAAATATTTTTCAAAGAAAAAAATAGCAGAAAACTTTCCCAGCAAGGGGATTGGGGGGGAGAGACAGACATTGTGATTCAGGGATCATAGAGAGTTCCAAACAAGATGAACCGCCGAAACCGGTTTGGCTCAGTGGATAGAGCATCGGCCTGCGGACTGAGAGGTCCCAGGTTCGATTCCAGTCAAGGGCATGTACCTTGGTTGCGGGCACATCACCAGTGGGGAGTGTGCAGGAGGCAGCTGGTCGATGTTTCTCTCTCATCGATGTTTCTAACTCTCTATCTCTCTCCTTTCCTCTCTGTAAAAACTCAATAAAATATAAAAAAAAAAGATGAACCCAAAGAGACACACAGCAAGACATATTGTACTTAAAATGGCAAAAGTTAAAAATGAAGAGGCAACACCGAATGAAGCAAGAGAAAAACAATGAATTATACACAAAGTAAATCCCATAGGCCAGTGGTCGGCAAACTGCGGCTTGCGTGCCACACGTGGCTCTTTGGCCCCTTGAGTGTGGCTCTTCTTAAGCCTTAGGAGTACCCTAATGAAGTTAATAACAATGGACCTGACTATACAGTTTAAATTTAAAAAATTTGGCTCTCAAAAGAAATTTCACTTGTTGTACTGTTGATATTTGGCTCTACTGACTGAGTTTGCCGACCACTGCCCTAGGCTATCAGCTGATTTACCAGCAGCAACTTTACAGGCCAGATGGGAGTGGAAGAATATCTTTAAAGTATTGAAAGAAAGGAAACTACAACCTGAAATAGTTTACCCAGCAAATTTATCATTCAGAATACAAAGAGACATAAAGAATTTCCTGGACAAGCAAAAACAAAGGAAGTTCATCACCATTAAACCAGCTTTTCAAGAAATGTTAGAAGGTATTCTTTAAGCAGAAAAGGAAATTCCATAACCAATTTTTTTTTTAATGTGAGAAAGGAAAAAGAATATCACAGGTAAAGCCAAATATTTAACAAATACAGTGAATCACTTATAAAGCTAATACAAAAGTAAAAAAAAAGTATCAAACTCAATTCTAACTACAATAAATAGTTTGGAAATACACAAAACCATACAAAATCTAAAACATGTCATCTAATTCTAAAACATGTAATCCAAATCCCAAATAACATAAAGCATTGAGGGGGCAATATAAATGTAGTCTTTATAGAACATATTCTAACTTAAATACCTATCAGCTTAGTTTAAAAGACTGCTTTAGATATAGAATGATATGCATAAATCTCATGGTAACCAAAAACTTACAAAACATATCCAAATAGAAAAAGGATAGGACCCAAAATAAAATAAAATGCTAAAAAACAGTAAAGCACAAGTAATCGAGAGAAGTAAAAGGAGAGCTATAAAAACTACCAAAAACAATAAAATGACAAAAGTACATACTTATCACTAATTGCTTTAAATGTAAATAAATTAAGTGCTCCAATAAAAAACACGGTGGCTGAATGAAACATGAGCCTTCTATATACTGCTTGAAAGAGACTCACTTCAAATTGAAAGACACATACAGACTGAAAGTGAAGGGATGGAAAAAGATATTCCATACAAATAGAAACAAACAAACAAAAAGAGGTGGTGTAGCAATACTCATATCAGACAAAATACACTTTAAAATAAAAAAGGTTTAAAAAAAAGACAAAGAGGACATTACATAATTATAAAGAGGTCAATCCAATATGAGAATATAACAATCACAAATATCTATGTACCCAACGTAAGAGCAACTAAATATATAGAGCAATTACTAATGGACATAAAAAGAGAAATCCATAGTAATACAATAATAGGGGACTTTAATACCTCACTCATGTCAATGGATAGATCATCTAGACAGAAAATTAAGAAGGAAATAATGGCCTTAAGTGTCATATTAGACTAGATCAACTTAACATTTGTAGAACATTTCACCCCAAACCTGCAGAATATACTTTTTTTTCCAAGTACATTTGAAACATTCTCTATAATAGATCACCCATTAGGCCACAAAGCAAGCCTCAATAAATTCAAGAAGACTGAAATCATATGAAACATCTTTTCTGAACTAGAAATCAAATGCAGGAAGAAAACTGGAAAAAAAAAAAACATAAATAGGTAGAGACTAAGCAACATGCTATTAAACAACCTATGGATCCAAAGAGGAAGTAAAAAACTACCTTGAAACAAACAAAAATGAAAACAAAGCTTTTCAAAACTTATGATAAGCAGCAAAAAGAATTCTAAGAAGAAAGTTCATGGCCAAATAGGCTGACATCAAGAAACAAGAAAAATTCCAAATAAAAAATCTAACACTACACTTAAGGAACTAGAAAAAAAAGAAAAAACAAAACCCAAAAAACAAAAGGAATAAAATAGTTAAGGACAGAGCAGAAATAAATGAAACAGAAATTTAAAAAACAATAGTAACAACCAATAAAACTCAGAGCTTGTTCTTTGAAAGGATAAACAAAATTGACAAACCTCTATCTAAACTCACCAAAAAAGAAGAGAGCCCAAATAAGTACAATCATAAATGAAAGAAGAGTTACAACTGATACCACAGAAATATAAAGGATCGTTAAAGAATGCTACGAACAATTATAATGCAACAAATTCAACAATCTAGAAGAAATGAATAAATATCTAAAAGTTTATAACCTTCTAAGACTGAACCAGGAGGAAATAGAAAATGTAAATAAGCCAATTATTAGCAAAGAAATTTAAACAGTAATAAAAAATAAAACCTCACAACAAATAAAAATGTATGACTACACAGCTTCACAGGTGAATTCTACCAAACATTCAAATAATTAATACCTACGCTTCTTAAACTATTTCAAAAAATTGAAGATAAAGGAATGCTTCCAAACACATTTTGTGATACCAGTATTACCCTGGTAATAAAACCAGACAAAAACATTACAAAGAAGAAATCTACAGGCCAATAACCTTGATGTACATAGATGCAAAAATGCTCAATAAAATATTAGCAAACTGGATTCAACAATACATTAAAAAAATTATATACCATGACCAAATGGGATTCAACCCTGGGATATAAGGATGGTTCAACATCCATAAATCAATATGATACATCACATTAACAAAATAAAGGATAAAAACCATATGATCAACTCAATAGATGCAGAAAAAGCATTTGACATCCTTTTATGATAAAAACTCTCAACAAAGTGGGTATAGAAGGAACATATCTCAACCATAAAGGCTATCTATGACAAACCCATATCTAATATATTTAATGATGAAAGCTGAAAGCTTTTTTTTTCCTAACATCAATAACAAGACAAGGACACCCACTATCACCACTTCTATTCAACATAGTATTAGAAGCCCTAGCCATAGGAATCAGATAAAAAAAAGAAATAAACTTCTTTCTAAATCAGAAAGAAGTAAAACTCTCATTATTTGCAGATGACATGAACCCATATATAGAAAACCCTGAAGACTACACCAAAAAAACTACTAGATCTAATAACAAATAATCAGGAGAAATTAAGAAAATAACCCCATTTATAATTGCATTAAAAAGCATAAAATACCAAGAAATAAATTTAACCAAAGAGGTGAAAGACCCGTCCTCTGAAAGCCATGACATTGAAGAAGATACAAATAAATGAACAATATATCTTGTCCATGAATTGGAATAATGAATGATGTTAAAATGTCCTTACTATTAAAAGCAATATACAGATTCAATGCAATCTCTATTAAAATATAATGGCATTCTCTCAGAATTAAAATAACTAATTCTGAAATTTATATGGAACCACAAAATACCTGAATATCCAAAAAAATCTTGAGAAAGAACAAAGTGGGAGTTATGCTCCCTGATATCAAGCTATACTACAAAGCTACAATAATCAAAACAGTATGGCACTGGCATAAAAGCAGATATATACATCAATGAAATAGAATTGAGAGCCTACAAATAAATCTTCATTTTTATGGTCAATAAATCTACAACAAAGGAGGTAAGGATATACAATGTCGTAAAGGAAATCTCTTCAATAAATGGTGTTGGGAAAATTGGACAGATACATGTAAAAAAACAATCAAATTGGACCACTTTTTTATACCATATACAAAATTAAACTCAGAATGGATTAGAGACTTACATGTAAGACCTAAAATCATAAAACTCCTAGAAGAAAACATAGGTAGTAAACTCTCTAACATCACTCTTAGCAATATCATTTTGTATATGCATTCTTGGGCAAGGACAACAAAAGAAAAAATAAGTAAATAGCTATATCAAACTAAACATGTTTTCCACAGAAAAGACAATCATCAACAAAATGAAAAGAACCTACTGATTGGGAGAAAATGTTTGCAAATGATATATCTGATAAAGGGCTAATATTCAAAATATGTAAATAACTCATACAACTCAAGCCCAAGAAACAAACAACCCAATAAAAAAAATGGACAGAGGACCTGAATAGACATTTCTCTAAAGAAGTAATAAAGATGGCCAATAGACATATGAAAAGATGCTCATTACTAATCATTGGAGAATGCAAAGTAAAACCTCACTCTTCTCAGAAAGGCTATCATAAAAAAAAAAATAATAAAATAACAAGTGCAAGGATGTGGAGAAAAGAGAACCCTCTTGCACTGTTGGTAGGCTGATAAATTGCTGCAGCCACTATGGAAAACAGTATGAAGACTCCTCAAAAAAATAAAAATAGAATTACCATATGACCCAGCAATTCCACTTCTGGGTATTTATCTAAAGAAAACAAAAACACTAACTTGAAAAACATATACACCCCTATGTTTATTGCGGCATTACTAGTAATAGCCAAGATATGGAAACGACCTAGATAAATGAATGGAAAAAGATGTGATACACACATACACACTCACACTGTCACAAACAATGAAATATTATTCAGCAATAAAAAGGAATAGAATCTTGCCATTTGCAACAACATAAATGAACCTAGAAGGTACTATGCTAAATGAAATAAATCAGATAGAGAAAGACAAGCTCTGCATGATTTGACATATGTGGAACCTAAAAAAACCACAGCAAAATAAATGAATAAGCAAAGCAAAACAGAAACAGACTTATAGATAAAGAGACTAAGCTTATGGTTGTGAAAGAGGCAGGGGTAGGAGCATGGGGGAAAAAACACACACTGTAATGCCTTAATTAGTTGGAAGTTATTTGGTGTTGGCTGATGACTGCAATGTTCCTTGATGCTTAGCTTATTTACAAAATGACTATGCTGATTTCCTCTATTCTAACTCTACCCTTCATATCAGATAGTTCTCAATGGTATGTAAGTATAAGGAAGCTCACTGTACTTACTGAGATAGAAGAAGAGCAAATGATTAAATGCAAAAGTCATGTCAATACAGTGGAAGCAACTATTTTTTTTATGCAATTAACTTAGAAACCACATGGAAATTAGCCAAGAAAGAATGCTCAGAAACAAACAATCTTGATTACAGAACCCAAGCCCCATCGATACCTTCTCTATTGAAAAAAAAATTAGAGTGCTCTAGATTCTTCACTAGGGTTGAGGGGAAAATCCAAAAAGATTCTGATTAGAGATATATCCACTGAGCTGAAATTTCTATTCTGTGTCACATCAACTACTAATGTCAAACACACACACACATACACATGCGCGTGCCAGCGCATACAGCCACTCCGGAACCAAATTTTAACAAGAAAAGGCACAGAGAATAAAAATAGAAGGAAGACACAGATCAATCAACAGTCTAGAGACAACAAAATTACAGTAGTTGTTTACAGATCAGAAAACTCATTTCAGGGTAAAAGAGGAGACAAGCCAAGGGCTTAAGAATCAAGGCTCCTCCAATATACCTTACCATTTCCAAGCATCAGGTCACAGATGCCATCAAGAGGCCACACATCATCACCATTCATAGGCTCTATTCTACTAGACAGTGTATGCTGAACCAGTGACCAATGCATGATGTGTCTTTCTCACAGCTAGATTGGGAGGTGATTTCTTCTCCTCCTTCTTCATTAAGCATGAAGATAGTCTCTACCATTTGAACACAGGTTGTGTCAATGTTACATGTTACATTTTGTCAATGGGTTACAGAATGGCTAGGCTGGATCAGAACAGGACTAGAGTTGAAATAAATATCACTGAGAATTGTGGATTCAGATTGGATGATGCTTTTTAAGTGGCCCCGTGACTTCTCAATGTAGCAGCTATGACTTTGGAATGCTTCATGTTGGTCAATGTGTAGTTTTACCTATGAGGATTGGAATACATTATAAGAGGATATCTTTAGACCTGTGTGTAGGAAATGAGTTATGGGCCAGGCAGAGAACAGATGTACTGAACAGGTTATGACTCAGGATGCCTTGCTTCTCACTGTATATTTCTGTGGGGAGCTGCCCAATCTTCTGCCTTTATGAACCACATGGATACACCCACCAGGTCAAAGCCCAGTGGAACATGGGAGGGCTCTTGACCCAGGAAGAGTCAATTCAGTACAATATGGCCTTGCTTGAAAAGATAAGCTGGGCCATTCAGACAATGAAAGAAAACAGTGCCAATGACTCACATAGCAGTGGGTGCTAAGCTTTAAGTGTCATTTATGATGCAGAAGGAGAAGAGGCTGAGAGAAGATGGATCACACGCAAGGCAAAGTTAAAGGGAAA
>NW_006287924.1:358692-362573 GCF_000327345.1 Myotis davidii | reverse complement strand
GAGAGAGAGAGAGAGAGAGAGAGAAGAGGATCCAGAGCTGCCTGTGTCCACCCAGCTTTTCAGTTCATATGCAAGGTTTTAATAAACTCCTATTTTACTTACAAAGAAAAGAACTTACTGAAAGCAATGAACATTGGCAAATAAACTAAAATCTGCAAGTATGTGTCTCACTTTCTTTTTTCATATGTTAGGCCTGACACCTGCCAGAATCAGTTCACAGAGGTCACTGGGGCAGCATAGGCAAATGGATGTGTAACTATTCTTATTGAGGGGCTTGAAGAGTAAAATGACAGCAAGTTCAGACTTCAAATAAATGAAACACTTTCATTGCCTATGGTAGATGCTCAGCTCACTGAGCTTTTATCATCCCTAAAACCAAGTCATATTCAGTCAAAAGACATATTAATACAAGATGACTTCTATACTTTATGTCATGGGAAAATCAACCAATTCAAGGTTATGATTCCCACAAAATCAAACTACACTAAATATGTCATCTGGAAGAAAAAGGAATGCCTAAAAGACAAACTTAGGTGATGGACAAGTTTATCTCTCAGAATTGCCTTTTCTCCATGACTGCACAGCCTCAAGGGCCCTACTGCTCATACAATTATAGAGCTGGTAGACTTCCAATTATAGAGCTGGTAGACAATCCGCCTAGCCCAGTGATGGCCAACCTTTTGAGCTCGGGTGTCAGCATTTTGAAAAACCCTAACTTAACTCTGGTGCCGTGTCACATATAGAAATTTTTTGATATTTGCAACCATAGTAAAACAAAGACTTATATTTTTGATATTTATGTTATATATTTAAATGTCATTTAATAAAGAAAAATCAACCAAAAAAATGAGTTCGCGTGTCACCTCTGACACGCGTGTTATAGGTTTGCCATCACTGGCCTAGCCTCATACCCACTTCAGCCACCCCGGCTCTGAAGTGGCAATGTGGCCTCCTCCCAATATCGTTATTCTTCCTCCCACTATTCCTCCCCAGACTGGGTCAGGTGCCCTCTTTTGTATCCCATGTGCACATCATAGGGAACTGTTCCTGCTTATGGGGCTGTGTCTCCAACCAGATCCTGAGCTACTAGAGAAACCCCAGCAACTTGCACAGAACCCCAGGTACATCACAGAGCTGAAAAGGCATGTTTTAAATGCACAGATCCATGTTCCCTCTTGTTCCACCTTCCTTGTCCTAGCAGTTCTCCTTATAAGGGTACCACTTAGCCCCAGTCATGCTGAAAGAGGCTGCTATTACCATCTGCTAACTTTCCCTTGGTTCTACTGTCTTCATATAAAAAAAAGAGACGATGACCAACCTCAAGGTCTATGCTCCACATCTTTTCTAAATATATTAAACAGATTTTTTTTAAGGAAAAAGTCAAAAACACAATTTTTCAGCTTACATGAAACAGCTTCCAGACCATAATCCAGGGATCAACAAACACAAAGGGACACATAGTAAATATTTTAAGTTTTGTAGGTCGTGGAGTTTTGGTTGCAACTACTCAACTCTGTTGCTTCAGTGTGAAAGCAACCGTAGACATAAATAAATGGGCAGACCTATGTCCCAATAAAACTTGATTTACAAAAACAAAAAGACAATCTACAGCCTGGAATTTGCCAACAGCTAACTAAAACAATTTAAAACACACATGGCAAGTATATACTTATGTGCAAAACAACAACTCCAGATGCTGAAGTATTTGCAGCAGTTTCCCAGGGTTACCTTTTACTGCAGGAGAAGAACCCATAAGTAACTCTGGAAAACAGACTTTATGAGTATAATAAAAGAAGCACAAAAAAATATTGCAGCTCCTCTTCTAATGCCCTTCCCTGCCTCCAGCGACATCCTGCACTCTGGTTTCCTTCCAACCGCTCTGATACTATTTCACAGTCTCCTTCACAAACTTTTCTCCACTACTATGTTCTTTCCTAAAACATTGTTATTTGGGTTCTGCCCTATAATTATTTCTCTCTGCACTCTATAGTGTCCCTTGGTAATCTCCTTCACTCTAAGGCTTCAAGGGTCGCCCATAGGCTGAAAATACATCATATCGACATCTTAGGATTGGAAGAATTTCCAGTTGCATGAGTCACAAGCACCTCAAATCCAAAAGTCCAAAACTGAATGAATCATCTTCCCCTAAACAGTTTCCAGTCCTATGTTCCTATCTCAGAAAACAAACAGCAACACCATCCACCTAAGTCAGAAAAGCAAGCTTCTTCCTTAACTCCTCCCCTTCTTTTATTCCCTCAGATCCATACCCTGATCCCTCACACTACATCAGTCACCAAATTATGTTCCATTCCACATTCTAAATCTCTCCACATCTACCCACTTCTCTTCCTCTCTGTCCTTCCCTAAATGAGGCTGCCATTATCTTATGTCTAAATAACAACCACTGTGGTGATCAACTGGTATCCAGGTTTGCCTCCCTCCAATCCAGTTCCCATAGTATAGCTAGAGTTACTTTTCTATAATGCCTGGGGCAGATTATTTATCAGCTGTCTCTCAGGCCAAGTCTATCCTTTCATAGTCTAGTAATACTAGAGTTAGAAGTCTGTAAACTACATTTCCCAGACTCCTTTGCAACTGGCTTCTTTTTTTGCTGTATTGCTAAAAGTATTACAAAGTATTTCATTTTTTTTTCCCCCCTGCCAGACAGTGCAACTGGCTTCTTATTCAATTCTGACAGTTGGAGCCCCTGGTAAGAAACTGTAAGGCGGAGGAGAGAAGAAACTCTTCCTGTTTTCCAGCTCCTGTCAGGCTCCACAATAGCAGGCAGCTCTAGTTACCCATGCACAAGCCTTAAGGCAATCCCTCCACAGAGGTCCAAGCACCTCCTTAGCAGTCAGTATAGTTCTACCATGGTCTGGACTCTGAGTTTCCAAGGTTAGTGGCCATACCTATTCCTTTTTGTTCCCTCCAACCCTAAAGATAGCAGTGGCTTCCTGAAATTATTCCTTTAGGTTACCTCTGCTTCCACCATTTACTCGTTCAGCCCTTCAATCCCCTGTATCCCCATTTCCCTATATTAAATCACCTCTATTTGAAAGATTAGCATGGCATCTATTTTCTGACTGAACCCTGACTGATATAGCAGTACTTGGTACCAACAATGATTCCCAAGAAGTTAACCCTAAAAATGGGATTCTGGGATTGAGTTGCTTACCTCTTTCTTTGATGTATAACAGTGATGACTGCATGCCTCTCTACAATACATTCACTACACAGCAGCTACTACGATTTTTACAGAACATCTCATCATCAAGTTAATGGCCATCAATGCCATCAGGAGAGTGGGTTTACTAAGGTTCTCACAGTTCTAGAGCCACCATTTCTCTTTCTAGCCTCTCTCTTTGCTACTACTTCCTCCTCCCTCATGCTCCAAACTTCATGCTTCCTCCCTCATGCTTCAACCACTCTGAACTCCTTTCCATTTCAGAGTCACTATGCCTGTCTCACTCCCTCCACAAAGCTGTTTCCAAAACCTTGTAGTATATTGTGCCCATAATCATTTCTGTTCACCCAGTTAATTCCTACTTGCTTAGATGGCACCTTCTCCAAAAAGTCTTCCCAGATCTACTTGCAGCCTAACTTCATTCATTACAGCAGTAATAATTCTGCCTGTTAACTCTATGTACTCACTCTGCATGCCCCACGATTCTGGGAAGACAAGTACTATGTTTATCTTGCTCACAGTTTTAATCCCATATAGATTTTCAGTAATAAATTTTTGAATGAATCCATAAATGAGATTAATACCTACTAGGAGAGATTCAAAGATTCTTTTTAAATAAGGTAGGATTTTATACTAGGCTACTAGGTCCAATCTCTAGCACTGTAGAAATTTTACAGAAAATTTCATCCTCAGTTTC
>NW_006287924.1:345037-350020 GCF_000327345.1 Myotis davidii | reverse complement strand
ATATATACATACACATACAAAATATCAAGCAGCACTTAAAAATAACTTTGGGGGGAATAAAATTTATACCTTTGGAATTTATCTGTAGGAAACCACATAAATAAAAATACTCTAGACATGCAGTAACTAAACTCTGCAAGCTTATTATATATATACATACACATACAAAATATCAAGCAGCACTTAAAAATAACTTTGGGGGGAATAAAATTTATACCTTTGGAATTTATCTGTAGGAAACCACATAAATAAAAATACTCTAGACATGCAGTAACTAAACTCCCTGCAAGCTTATCAGCTCCATCCCCTTTTAGAAGGCTTAGGCGATTTCCAACATCTGCTCTAAAGTAAAATGTACACCGACATCCCAATAAACTTTACTGGTTTCCTTTCAAAAAACTCACACACCAGATTTTTTAGAAACTGCTTTAAATCAAATAGATTATAAATCTGAGCACTACTTTCAGAACCCAGTAAATGGGGGAAAAGTGCTTCAATGTGATAAAAAATCCTTATTTTGATCCCTATATATGGATTTATGATATAAATTAGAGATGCGTTTTCATATTAGGAACTCATTCTTCCCCAACCCCAGATAGTTTAAATACTAAGAGAAATGGCTAAGTTTAAATATAGTTTTGTAACTTTATGGGTAAAAGTAACAGATCTATGTGAATTTTACTTCTTAAAACTTACCTTTCATACTTTAAATTTAGCTATGATGAAATAGGTCAGGTATTCACCAAAAGCTTCTAAGTTAAAATTTATTTTTTGTGTTTTTTTTCTCCAAAACAATTTTTATTTAAAAACTAGAGGCCTGGTGCACAAAAATGTGTGCACTTGGGGGGGTCCCTCAGCCTGGCCTATGCCCTCTTGCAGTGTGGGACCCCTTGGAGGATGTTCACCTGCTAGCTTAGGCCCGCTCCCCAGGGAATTGGGCCCAAGTTGGCAGTCAGACATCCCTCTGACAGCCTGGCAGCCCTTGGAGGATGTCCACTTATTAGTAGGGAGCAGACCTAAGCTACAATCAGACATCCTTAGTGCTGCTGAGGAGGCGGGAGAGGTTCCCACCACCACCGTTGTGCTGGCAGCCATCAGCCTGGCTTGTGGCTGAGCAGAGCTCCCCGATGTGGGAGTGCACTGACTACCAGAGGGCAGCTCCTGCATTGAGCATCTGCCCCCTGGTGGTCAGTGTGTGTCATAGTGACCAGTCATTCTGCTGTTAGGGTCAATTTGCATATTACCCTTTTATTATATGAGGGGCTGATGGCTGTTTGCAGCTGGCCACAGCCCCCCAACGGGGACCCTCACCCCATGAGGGTATGGCCATTCTGGATGCGGGGCTGATGGCTGTTTTAGGCTGACCATGGCCCCCAGCCACCCAAGCTCCCAGTGGAGGCTGGCTGGAAACAGGTATCTGGGATTTATTTATCTTCTATAATTGAAACTTCATTGCCTTGAATGGAGCTAAGAGCCAGCCGTGGCAGGCAGGAAACTTGGCTTCCTCCATCACTGAAGCAAGCAAGCCTCCTGCTTGCTCCAGCTTTGTGGCTGCCAGCCGCCATCTTGTTTGGGTTAATTTGCATATAGTCGCTCTGATTGGCTGGTGGGCATGGCTTAAGGCATAGTGAAGGTATGGTCAATTTGCATGTTTGTCTTTTATTAGTGTAGATAAGTTTTAAAACAAAGAAATAGGTTGTTTGTTGTTGTTTTTATTTTAATGCTTCTTGGCCAGTTTGTAGATTTATTTCTGTTAAGCAAACATAATACTTTGCAGTTCAAAGGTTTTAGTCCTTAAAATTTTGGTTAATCATTTACTTTTTTTCTTGATCTTTTGGTAGCGACAACATATTTAGCACAAATCAATGATGGCACATCTTCCTCCTTATTTATTTCCAGGTAATTATATTAAGACTATTCCTGGCAAGGCATTAAAATAGCACAGCAGAACAAAAGGAGACTCATTCTCTGACATTGTTTAGCTTTGCAAAATGGTAAAGTAACAATGGAAAGTAGAAACAATTGTTTATTTGTTGACTTTGACAATAAATCAAACACCTGGCCCAGCCCCTTTTTTCTCCCTGACTTCCTTCCTCACCCCCAAATTCCTTAATAAACTTGCAATTCTAGATCTAAATGGGCTTGTTAAACCTGAATCTGTCAGACTCATTTCCCTCTGTCACATCCTAAGCAATCCACTGAAAACAATAAACTCCAGATCACTTCTCTTGTGAGTTTCAGTTAAACCATAACCAGGTCATTCTTGGAATCATAAAAGGCTTTTTTGCATTTCTCTTTTCAAAAAAAGGGAAGGAAAGGGAAGGGGGAAGAAAAGGGAGCAGAAACAGCCGCAGAACATATAAAGGCCCTGAATGAATAAAAATACACCCTTTCCTGAGAATTGACAGTTAAAAAAGTGGAAGCAAAAAAGTTTAGGCACAGATTAAGCGGAAGGGCTCTAGAGACAGCTTGCTTGCCTATGCTTGAGTCAGAGTTCTGACAACTGCTTCTCTTTGACATCATCACATTATTTGCCTCTTTGTGCCTGACTTTGCCTACTCACCTGTAAAATAATAATGACATTAACACCTACCTCAAAAGATTGTCATGAGGATGAAATGAGACAACTTATACAAAATGTCTAGTACAGCACCCACAGTGGGCACTCCATAGTGTTTGTTACCCATTATAATAATTTTCTGTGTATCCTAAAAAAGCCAGTCTATTCACACAAATTAATGAAAAGTGAGAAAAATCAATAAGAAACAAGAGATGTGAGAGATGAGGAATGGCAAGAGGATGGGCATAAAGTAGTGAAGCACTTTAGATAAAATGAGAAATGACACTGAGCAGAGGTGAGCAGCAGAACCTTGGGTAAGGAAAAAATCGGGCCAAAATGGAAGCAAAGCTAAAGATGAAGGAAGAACTGACATCAAAGTAGCATAAAGTCACAGCTGGAGAGAGCTGCCCTGTTCTGCTAGCCCAGGGTTTTCTGCTAATGTTCCCCCAAAGCCCTGGGGTTCCACAGAGCCTGCAAAGGAACCTCTTTGAGGATAGGGAAAGGGGAGTCTCATCACACCGCCCAGCCATTAACTACAACAGCTCAGGTACAGCAGCTCCACTTTTATCTGCTTTGTTTACTCCCAATTTAAAGTATAATTTCCTTTGACTAAAAGATTCTGTTTCTAATAGAAAAAAAGAGAGAGAGAAATAAAGCACAGGGGGTCACTAATCCAGTTCAACACTCTAAATTAACAGATTGAGAAACTGAGGCTCAGAGAGGGGAAGTGATTTTATCTAAACTCACACATCTACATGGCACAAGCAGGAAGGAGTCCTGCCTCACAGGCCAGAATCCTGCCCACCCTTCTCCATGTGTGTGGTCCTCACCCTCTCCCCCATAGCAACACTCACTATATTGGTGATCATGTACTGCAGCCAAGTCAACATCACTGTACTTCCCAAACTCAAAATTGACACTGTAATAGGCAGTTAGACAGACATAAGCAGAGCAAGGATGATGGGCCACATACGGAGGTCACCGGGGTGAAAAGCCCCCAGGTGCTTGGCAAGGGGCAAAACTGAGAAAATAAGGACCTCACCCCCAGGCTAATCTTTCCTCTCCTAGCACATGGCTGGGCAAGTAGTTTAGCCCCACTGACCTTTTCCTCCCCAAGGATAACATCTGAGTTTCAGTTGTATTTGAACTCAATGCCCAGAAAAGCAGCAAAACCAGACAAGTGACTCTGTGGCTGCCTCAGGACTAGCTGCATTGACTAATGATCCCTGACTGGCTCTGACCAGTCAGCAGAGACCAAGACCCTGAAAGAGCACGCCTGGAAAGCTGATGAATATTCTACTGAGACCTTCCCCTGAGACCTCCCCTAAGATTTCAATCTGCAAGAGAGAGATATAAATACCCTCAACACAAAGGACTCAGTCTCCTGGGAGCACACCCATGCCATTCCCTTTCCCCTCTCCCTTCCCTAGAGACACCTATCTCCTAAACTCCAAGGGGCCCCACAAGACTTGTAACCAGGGGAGAAATGGGCAATGGCAGCTCCTCCTGGGCTAACCCCCTGAACCTGGCTCAAGGTCCCTTTTCTTTGACTTCTCAGTGAGCCAAAGCAGTCCCACCTCGGCTCTCCTGTTACTTCTAAGCCCTTCCTTGTTTCACTGTCCTGAGGGTGATTTTGCTGCAGCCAATAAATTCTTGCTTGCTTTTCTGCACTTTGTCTCTCGACTGAACTCTTTCCTTCCAGGAGATAAGAGCCCAGGTCTCTTCTCAAGGGTGACACCATCATCCACACCTTTACCTTCCTGTGCTCACTCTGTCATCTACACAACTATCAAATACCAAATCAAATATCAAATCTTTCAAAATTCAGTTCAAATCCCCTCTATTGATGTGTTTATACTTACTTTCATATCAAATTTCTCCTTCCCCCCCAATCAAACTAACCCTTAATCCTACTGAATATTTTACAACCCATAAGATATTACTAGATGTACCTGCTTTCCTATGTTCACTCACTAAACCATAAACTCCTTGAGATATGTATCAAATCTCATCACTATGCATTTTTATATCCCCAATCCAGAACTGAGTGTTCCATGCCTGGGAAGTACTGCATCTATATTTCTAAATAGTTTTGATCACAAAAGCAACATAAAAATGCATAGAGCAAAAAAATAAAAGACTCCTATAAACCCACCCTTAACTATAATGAAAAGCATGTTGTATATTCTCCTAGATTTCTTTATTAATTAATAAATAATACAAGAATAAACTGTTTTATGTACTCATAACTGTAAGTGGCCTCACCCTGTATATAATTCACACACACAGAAAAAAATAATTTCAATGGGATATTATAAGTACAACTCTTTTGCATGAAAAAATTTTAACATCATATGTAATTTCTTTATTGATATATGTCATATTTTATTTGACCATTTTCCTATTAATAGATTCACACTCTT
>NW_006287924.1:326470-345013 GCF_000327345.1 Myotis davidii | reverse complement strand
CTTTCCAACTTTTCAATGATAAAAAGTGCAACAGACATCTACTGTGTTATCAGCACAAATATTATGAAGGAATTGCTAGACATGGATACATATTTAAAATGTTGATAAACATATCCAATATCCTTTAAAAATGTCATACTAATTTTAAATAATATTGTACCCTTAATGTATGAGATTACTTTTTTCTTGTCCAGTTCTGGGTATTATCAATCTTACTTTGTCAATCTGATAAGTAAATGGCATTTTATTAAAATTTGAATTTCTTAGATCATTAATGAGATTGATCACCTTTGTATATGGTGGTCAAGGAAGGGGGGTGGGCTCTTTCCAAAAAAATTAAATTCTTTCAATAATGTCAAAATAATATCTTCTTATGCATGTGTTGGAGATGAGAAGTTCTTGTAATCCATCGTACTGATACTTAGGGAAGACAGAGACTGGGCCAATATTTTCAGGCCAGTATGATGTCATTTAGTCCAGTGAATTGAGATGCAGGAAAAATTTAACTCCTTCACTATTAATCATCACAGACTATTTTGGGAGATAATTGGGTTCATATTTCCAACATAAATGCTTAGAATTTTTAAAAGTTAATTTTTGACAGGGAATTCTATACAGTTATATTCTTATGGTTTTTCTAAGTCCTGTTAAAGAAATATTGGTTTTTCTGTCTTCACAAAGCCAGTAGAAGTTAAGCAACAAGTAAGACAGCACTGAAATGTGCATATCGCAGATCCTTAAATGTAAAGGTCAAACCATCAAAGACATGAAGATGGTCTTCGCTGAGTTTTACCAAAATGTTCATAAGCTGACAAAAGAAGTGAGTAGAGCAAGATCAGAGAAAAGCTCTGGCCAGCTTCTTCTAAAGTCACTTCTCAGCTGGAGAGGGAGGGAAGACCAGTTGTGAAGTCTAAAATGAAAGAAGACATTGAAGGTAATCCCACTGTTGCTCAAAGGAACAGAAATACTGTTGAAGCCTCTAATTACAACGGAGAGTGGAGTGTTCTTCCTGTAAGATACCTTCTTGTCCTAGCCTTTAGTATCCTAAAGCCTAAGTCATCGTTCTGTTCTGTTACCGTTATTAAAGTGTGCTCTTAGGAAGGAACATACAAAACCCCCAAGGGAAAGATTTTAGGTATAATTTTATTAGGGGAAGCATGCGTAAGCACGGAAGTGCATGAGTCTCTTTTCAGAGAATTCTTCACAACTTTCAGTGAGACAAGCAAAATTTAAGATAGAAACCTAGCTAAGGAGGGAAAGATTAAACTGTTGTTCTTTTGTTAACTTGAGTAACACAGAACTAAGTATAACATAGTAGTTTTGCCAAAAAGTACTAAGAATGTGGTTCAGTATCATCCAACAGACAAATACCTTTTGAACCAGGTCAAGACACATCCTACTGCCCTAGCTGGTTTGACTCAATGATTAGAGCGTCGGTCTATGGACTGAAGGGTCCCAGGTTCGATTCCAATCAAGGGCACATGCCCAGATTGAAGGTTAAAAACCCAGTGGGCGTGTGCAGGAGGCAGCCAAACAATGATTCTCTCTCACCATTGATGTTTCTCTCTCTCGCTCCCTCTCCCTTCCTCTCTGAAATCAATAAAAAATATGTTTAAAAAAAGACACATCCTACTACACTCACACAACCATTTAGCATGTCAGCACTTTCCCTTCTTAGACTCATGCTGGGTGTCTCCTAAGATATGGCTAATGTCACAAAGTTAAACAAGATGAAACATCACAAGAATTGACAGCAACACAATGGCAGCAAGAAGTAATGTTCACCATAAACAGAATTACTCACCAAGGATCAAACCAGCTCAAGAGGTCCTTCCAGTGAAAGAAACTTAAGTAATCAATTGATTCATCAAACATTTATTGAGACATACATTATATATAAAGCACTATATTATGTTCTGGGGTAAAGGACTAGGAGAAAGAATACAACATAGATGAGGTCTGGTGCCTACCTCTAAGGAATAGTCCATCTCAGAGGATGACAGACAAGCTGACAATAACAAGAACAAGTGGGAATAATAGAGCAAACTGAAGAGGGGGATTGATAATCTTCAAATTCTAACTTTACATCTAGTGAGAAGGCCAAATGACGAGAGCCATTGAATCTGCTGAAACTAACAACTAAAACACAGTTGAATAGGATTTTCTCAGGTTATACACATTAATCCATTCATATCACTATCCACCATTGGCAATAGCAAGCAAAGTAACAATTCTAAATCTTCCACTGTGGGCCCAACTCAATAGAATTCAAGGGGAAAAGGGCACCCAGTCAACAGTTCCACATTGCACTGTTCAATATGGAACACCTATTAAGTGACCCATATTATAATATTAGATGTGAGGAGAGTGGGAGGCAGTACTAAGTAGGGTTGTGTACTGGACTTTGGGGTCGACTATAAATTTCAGGAGTGAACCCAACTGGATTAAAAATCACAGAGAAACAGCGCCTGAAGTCTACATTCCTTTCAGCTCTTAATAAAACAATCACTTATTGTTTAAGAATTTAACTTTTGTTTGTCGTTAGCTCCATTTGAAGTGGTATGGTCAATTAGAATTGTTAGCTCTTTGAAGTTACAAGTCATGTTGCTTTCATGTCTAGGTATCCCCAGTAGTGCCTAGTACAAAGTGCTACTAAAATATATAAGGAGAAGAAAACTCCGGGGTCAGTTAGCACTCCCTTGACTCTACCCTCAGCCACTGGGGACACAACAAGGAACACAGACACCTGTAAGCCATGAATGGTGAGTGCTGTAATAAGCACAAGCCCTTAACCTACAAGCACAATATCCAAGAACACTGACTCTACCGTTCAGGTGGAAACAACTAGGTCCAGTCTCCTAGTCAAGTAAGACTGAGGTACTGAAACTATAGTCTTTGCCTCTCATTGACTGCACACAGTATCAGTATTAGTTATGGAAAACTAGAGTCTGCTAAAATAGACTCACAAATACATAATGGCTCAAACACCTTAGACCGTGGTCGGCAAACTGTGGCTCGTGAGCCACATGCGGCTCTTTGGCCCCTTGAGTGCGGCTCTTCCACAAAATACCACAAAATACCACATGTGGACGCTCACATACAGTGCGATTGAAACTTCATGGCCCATGCAGAGAAGTCAGTATTTTGTGGAAGAGCCACACTCAAGGGGCCAACTGAAACTTCGTGGCCCATGCGCAGAAGTCGGTATTTTGTGGAAGAGCCACACTCAAGGGGCCAAAGAGCCGCATGTGGCTTGCGAGCCGAGCCGCAGTTTGCCAATCACTGTGAGAACATTGTGTCTTGCTTCCATGATGGGAAAAAGGTGAATGAGGTGCTGCTCCTCTTCACACTGAAACAGGGATTCAGGCTGACAAGCTCTGCTGTCTTTACCATGGCCATGCTAATGGCTAGAATTCAGTCACACAGCCACACCCAAGTTCAAGGGAGGCTGGAAAATGTGTTCCAGGGATCCTCACACAAGGATGGCTCACCCTTCATTTCTGGACAAAAGGGAATAACCTGATATTAGGGGCCGGATGAAGCAGCTGATGATCTCCAGAAGGGAGATCAATCTTCCCATTTCCACAGTTCCCGTAGGGCCCTTATCAGATTCACCCAAATGATATAATTATGAGAGGTTCATCTCCGAGTTGGCAAACATTAGGACAGCATAAGGTTTCCCTCACAAAGGTAGGGAAAAGCTAAGTATTTCCTTGAGACACTCAATGACCCCATTTTCTGGGTAAGAACCATCATGTCTTACACTTGATGCTTTTATCCCCAGCACTAGAAGCTGACTTCCTTCTCAGAGCAACCACAAAGAAAGCATGTTTCCCTTCAGAGGCATTTTACACATGAAACAATGGTAGAAACAACACTGTGCTGGAATGTGGACACAGACGATCAGCTGACACACTCCTAGGTTATTTACCCTCACCAGCCTCCCAAAGCATCTGACTGGAAATCATGCCTCAGTAAGATGGCAAATCAGCATATGTCATGGACCATTCATAGTCTGTCTCAGATGTTCAATCACTGACATGCAAATGACCCAATACACACAAACATGTGCTCTTTTGCCAAGGCATATCTTGACTTATCTTGCTGTCCTCCACAATGCATCATCAATAAGAGCAGCGGCTGAGTGCATATAGTCTATTTATTTATTTTATTTGCCATGAGTTCAGTCCTCTGCATGTGTCCACATAAAAGCTGTCAGTCTGGAGAACAAACCTCAGCTGCATGACCCATTCCACACACAACCTTGCTCACAGACGTGGGATAAATACTTTCTGACTGTAACAGTGACAATACCAGTGATGCTTATGACAGCACAATCAATGGCAATACATAAAGGACTGTGCTATTCCACACTTGTGGGTCCAGTCAGTCACCGTAAGTTGTGCAAGATCCTAGGTCTTAATATGGTTCCCTCACCTGTTGGCATTCCTCCCATCTCCCATCCTTGTTTTAATTTTCTCTATAGTGCATATCACCATTGGACATATTTAACTTATTTGTGTTCCTATCTCCCCCATTCTAGAAGCTCTGTGAGGGCAGAGAATTATGACCATGTTATCCAGCAACAAAAAAGTGCCTGGCACATTAGAAGTGCTCACTAGACATCTGTAGAAGGAATGGATGAAATAAAGAAGACATTTGGATCCTTTCCTCTGTATCTGAAGATTTTAGCCACAAAAGAAATTATCCCTTCAATACTCCAACATATTCTCATCCTTTTGACACAACTGGAACATCTCAAGAGGAGATCTCATAGACAAACCACTTTTATTTTTTTTTAAATATATTTTATTGATTTTTTACAGAGAGGAAGGAAGAGAGATAGAGAGTTAGAAACATCGATGAGAGAGAAACATTGATCAGCTGCCTCCTGCACATCTCCCACTAGGGATGTGCCCGCAACCAAGGTACATGCCCTTGACCGGAATCGAACCTGGGACCTTTCAGTCCGTAGCCGATGCTCTATCCACCGAGTCAAACCGGTTTCGGCGACAAACCACTTTTAAAGCAGGGTTTCTAGAAACACAAGAAATTGTCATGCCATCTTAAAATCCCCAAGTAAACTGAGAATGGACAGAATCCTCAAGACTAGAACTTTTGGTAGCCTTTCACCAAACAAGAATCATATGTGCAGGCCTGACTCACTGTCCACCCCAGCTCTCTCCACTCCAGAGCCCTGCCCCTGGAATGGCACCCTCACCAGCACTCTAGGCATGAAGCCAGACAGAAAGATGGGAAGTTCCTTCAAACAGCTTCAGAAACAAAAATTTGCCTGAGTCCCACATATATAAAATGATCAGACCCTAGACTCAGCTCTACTCATGGGAAATTATTTTAAAGAAAAAATAATGATTAAAGTTAAAATTCTCAGCTATCCAAAAGTGGCCATATACCTGATAAATTATTTAAGGGATTTTTTAAAAAAATTACTGAATTCTATGGAAAAAGTGCAGAGGTTCCTCAAATAACTGAAAATAGAACTACTATATGATCCAACAATTCCACTCTGAATATTTATCTGTAGAAAATGAAAACACTGACTCAAAGAGATATATGCATTCCCATGTTCACTGCAACATTATTTACAACTAGATACCTGGTGCACGAATTCGTGCACCAGTGGGGTCCCTCAAACTGGCCTGCGGGATTGGCCAAAACTGGCTCTCTGACATCCCCCAAGGGGTCCTGGATTGCAAGAGGGTGCAGGCCAGGCTGAGGGATCCACCAGTATATGATCAGGGCCAGAGAGGGACACGGGAGGTTGGCCAGCTGGGGAGTGACTGCAGGAGGGCTCCAGGGCATGTCCGGCCTGTCTCAGTCCCAATCAGCTGGGCCCCAGCAGCAAACTAACCTATCAGTTGGAGCATCTACCCCCTGGTTGTCGGTGCATATCATAGTGAGCAGTTGAGCAGCCTTAGCATATCATTAGCATATTATGCTTTGATTGGTTGAACGGCCAACCGGTCGACCAGACACTTAGCATATTAGGCTTTAGTTATATAGGATAGTCAAGATATGAAAAGAAAATGTGGTCTAAATATATATATATTATTGAATCATAAAAAGGAAATCTTGTCTTTGCAACAAGATGGGTAGATTTTAAGAGCACTATGCTAAGTAAATAAGTCAGACAGAGAAAGACAAATACTGTATGATTTCACTTATATGTGGAATCTAAAAAAAAATACAAAAAAAAACCAAAACACCAAGCTTATAGATACAGAGAACAGTGTTGGTTGCTAGAAGTGGGTGGAGGGGAAGAGGGCGGTGGGTGAAAAAAGTGAAGGAGGTCAAAGGTACAAACTTCCAGTTATAAAATAAATAAGTCATAGGGATGTAATCTATAGTATAGTGACTATAGTTAATAATACTGTGTTGCTTATTTGAAAGCTGATGAGAGTAGATGTCATCACAAGAAAAAAATTGTGCGTATAGTGATGGTTATTAACTGAACTTGTGGTTATCATTTTGTAAAATATATGAATAATGAATCATTATGCTTTACATTTAAACAGTGTGTGTGTAAAGGGTGGAGGTGGCGGAGGGTATAGGGGGGATAAATAGTGAGGAAAAAATAAAAATATATACATATATTAACAAATAAAACTAATATAATGTTATATATCAATTATTCCTCAACAAAAACAAGTAAGAAATCTTAAAAATTCTATTGTGAGACATAAATACAAATAAATGGAAAACTAGAGTAAAAAAAATCACTGAAATGTTTTTTTAACTTGCAAAGCTATTGCTTGCTTGATGGAACTTTTAAATCCATGTTTTATTAAATTTTGACATATGGAGAACAGTGTCTAGTGGCAACAATAATGATCCCTATTCACTCTTCTGTTGACTCTAAAACACTAATTAAATAATATTCCCAAAGTAATGGTAAGAGACTATCATCTTGAGAATGTATAACACAAAAGATATTTTACACATCAAAAGGTCTAATACACAGGACACTTTACACATTAGAAGTTTTTAAAATAGTTGATGTCAGGCTCTAATAATTCATGAAAGAATGGCAAAGTTTTTAAATTCCCAAAGAAGAGTTGTTATAACACCTCCCACCATACTTCTCAAACATTCCACTGAGACTTTCTTCAAATATACTCTGGCCAAAAGGTTTGCTTCAATTTTTTAAAATGTATACTGTCCCAGTTAGCCAGCAAGTGCGTATTATGTGTTAAACCCAGTGCTAGGCATGGGGAATTCTGAGACAAAGATATAACCTTCATTGTGAGTAACTGGATTTATCAGCAAAATACAAAGGATGAATTAGATGATAGCTGGAATGATGTCTAGTTAATTTCCTTTGCTTTTACTTCAAACATCTTCACACAACTGTAAAACTTTACCAGCCCAGCCAGTGTGGCTCAGTGGTTGAGTGTCAACCTATGAACCAGGAGATCACAGTTCGATTCCCAGTCAGGGCACATCCCTGGTTGTGGATTGTCTCTCATCATTTCTATCTCTTTCTCTCTCTCCCTTCCTCTTTGAAATCAATAAAAATATATTTTTTTCGGAAAAAAAAATATTTACCAGACATCAAGTTAAGACATGCAGCAACAAAAAAATGAAACCCCAAAGTAGTTTGATTAAGTGGAAAATTCTTGATCCCTGGTTTTAGTATTTGATGTTCTAAAACTTATACATCTCAGAGCTTATTGACTCCCTAGAGCAGCCGTGGGCAAACTACGGCCCACGGGCCAGATCTGGCCTGTTTGAAATGAATAAAACTATTGAAAAAAAAGACAGTACCCTTTTATGTAATGATGTTTACTTTGAATTTATATTAGTTCACACAAACACTCCATCCATGCTTTTGTTCCGGCCCTCCGGTCCAGTTTAAGAACCCATTGTGGCCCTCGAGTCAAAAAGTTTGCCCACCCCTGCTCTATACCCTTCCTCTATGTCTCCCCCCAGCCCCCCATCCCCAGGACTCTTGGCTTTCAGAGGTCCCTCTAGAATATTCCATCTGACCTACCTCATCCCAGTGCAGATAATAAGATGCTCCTACTAGGGCCCAGACCTGGCAGAAACCCACCACCTCTTCCCCTAGATTTGAGGGCCAAGACAATGTCTTAGTGACTTGAGCTAGGACAGAGCAAGACTCTGTGCAAGAGAGTGAGAGAGAAACACTGCTATTTGCCTGTGCAAATTATTTATGACAGGTGAAAAATGCCACAAATTATTTTCAGTTTCTCTAAGAGGAATAGGAATGGTCTGTGTTCCCACCCCTTGAATCCAGGCATGATTTGTTCTGACCAAAAGAACTTAGCAAAAGTGATATTGTACCAATTCTGAGCCTAGAATTTAAGTAGCCTCGCAGCTTATATTCTCATTCTCTTGGAATCCTGAGGTGAGGCCCTCATGTGACTAGCATGAGCTAGCCTGCTGGAGAGGCCACTAGTCATCCAGCCAATAGCCAGCCCACTGCCACACAAGTGAGTCAGACCTTCCTAGACCCATCTGAGGTGACAGCTGACTTCATGTCCAGATAAACCGAGTCCAAACTACCAACCTAGAGAATTGTGGACAAATAAATGACTTGTTTTTCCTGCTAAGTTTGGAGATGGTATGTTATACTACAAAGGCTAACTAATACCAATTCCTCATCTCTCTCTTGGTAGTGGGATTCCAATTTTAATTCAGGAGGCAGTGTGCCAATCCCCAGATAGTTCCCTCTTAATCTTATTTGCAGGTCACATGGGCTCTCTGCTTTTCTTTTATCCTACTTGCCTCTCAAAGTAAAAGTAAGGGAAGGAAAAAATCATACAAAGTATACAAAACTATACAACAAATAATTAAAACATATTTCTTTCCCAGACCTAAGCCCAAAATGAGTTGCGCAGTACCATGTAGTACAGTCAAATGTAGAGAAAAGCTCTCCTCCCTTAGCAAAACAAACACAAGTCCAATCCCACCTCCTGAGGAACAAGAGCGTGGCTACAATGTCACATACTCTTTCCAGAACTCACTCCAACTTGGCTTTGACCCTCAACTAAAGCAGTTCAGGTTTTCTAGCCCCATTGGTCTCTGTTAATGGGCTCCAAAACACCACATGCAGCCTCTTCATGCAAAATGACCTCATGCACACAAAACTTGCATTTAGAACCAAACCAAAATACCACAGATTTGAACATGATACGATCCTACATTTTCAGCAACAGTGATGGACTACAAATCATGCAATGGCATTACTTATCTTTTCTAAAGAGTGGTCCTCTCCGGAAAGAAATGCTATTCTAATAGGCCCACGCTCCATACCAGCCTAACTTCAGCTGCAAACGCACTTAAAGGATACACATCACAACTGCTCCCAACAGTGGCTCACTGAGAGGTAGGGGATTTGGGAAGTGCTCTACCCGGTTTCTGGGATAACTTGAAATGGTTTCATTTCCTCTTGGGGCATCATCCGTATAATCGATTCCACCTCCAAATGTATTCCTGCAAATCTGAGTTCACAGAAACTTTTAGTCAAGGCAGTCCCACAGAGAGTTAAGTTATGGCTCACTCTTTGATGGATACCCTCACTTAGACTTGGAAAAGAGATCAATGGACCACTCCAAAGTTACCTGTAATTAGATACAGAACAAGAACAAAAATAATCTGGCCCTCATTTTCACTTCAATAAAACTTTTCCTTAGTAAATCTGCTCAGGCATTTAAAATCAATTGCAATTTCCACTTTTTCCTAAGCCTTTACATTATTTACTTTTAAGAGAAAGAAGGAAGTTAGGTAAATAAAACCTGAATTTTAAATCTGAATTCAAATTGCCTGGGGCTATCCACACTTGAATAAATAAATCAGTGTAGCATAAACTAATAAATATTTCATATATGTGTAAAACATGTTTCTATAAAGCATTCACCTACCTTTAACCCAGCCTTTTCATTGAGACTACACGTTATGGAAAACTCCACACATAGAGCACCTTTCCTTCTAGTACTTTGAAGTCTTTATAAAGGAGCAGAACTTTCTAAACAGGAAACCAAACCACAGAAAGGCGGGGCCATTTTCCTGAGTGACACCAGAACCCCAAATTCCTGGCATTCCCAAGCCATAAAATCAAGGCTCACATCTTCATACACCACATGCTTTTCATGTGGAGGTGGGTCTGTTCAATGAATTTAACATAAAAAAATATTTTTTTTGAAATTTAGTCAAAGTGACAAATAGAAAAGAAAAATTTGACATGACCAATGGCAGTACCCATCCCCATGGAAGGCTTACCTTCTACTTCACACTCTGACTTTCGTGTATTCTGAAACTACCTTCAGCGAAGTCAATGAGATGACTTGCTCAGAAAGCCCAGGCTTCTGACTCTCCAAATACATAAATCTAAATGCAACATGTCACACAAAGCAGATATTTAAATAATTTCACTATGACAGATTAAATGATGAGACAAATAAACAAGGCTCTGGTGAAAAATGAATTTGCTCATAAATACAAAAACATATTTAGTATTTAATAAGTAGTTCCCAAACAAGAAATCTCTATTTTACTAAGAGCTCTGAAGCCCTAACATATAGTTTGCCTCACTCCCCACCTGAACCACAAAGTAATTAGGAAGCACCTGAATAGCGATGTGGGCTCTGATTCAAGCTTCCTATGTGATGACACTTTTCCACTTGGCACCTGAGGCTGTCAGGTGCTTCTTATGTTGGTAGATAGTCAAGGACATTACTCAGGCTGCTCCTCTCCCCTACATATTCTCACTTCAGAAAGCCACTGCTGGCTGTTTTCAAAGCACACTTCCTTTTCTTATGATGGAAATTCTTCCATGTACCTGGGAAACAAGATTTAATGCTGTTCATTATCCAAGAGAAGCTACAATTATTAGGAATTGTGAACAAAGGATGAGTTACTGAGATCAGCTCAACAGAATGAGACAAAATAAAAATTCCCCTGAGGACCCAGAACTGCAAAATCCAGTGGTTTTAACTACCCGCCTCATAGATACCTGTATACTAATCAGTGATGGGGAAATGAGAGACCCAGGCTTAAGGCACCATTATTCCGCTTTGAAAACTGTAAGATGCTTTCTTGTGCAGGATTTGGTTCAATTAACCACAGGATGGTGGGGGTGCGGGGGGGGGGGCGGTATTTCTAAGCTATGTGGTCAAGCTATCAGTTGGATCCTAGGTTCAGAAATTAGTAGGAAATAAATGAGCCATTGCTGAATTCCATGTGTAAAACATGTTTCTATAAAGCAGGCTTTTCTCTGGATGATTGAAATCTTCAAAAGTTACCACTAGCATCTTTAATTTCCCCACTGCGACCAATAAAGCCAACATTCTCAGTGCATTGTTTTGCAGTATACAATGGAGCTACAGCAGATACTCATCCTGCCTCTATCTCTGCTTTTCCCTTATTAGGGCCATTCCACTTCAGGAAAAGAACTGCTAATTTTACTTGGTGGCCACTAAAATGTACAAGCCTAGAATAGCTGTAGTGTTTATAGGCTTCTAAACTTTAATTAATTATAAATTTTTGGACATCGGTGATTATGTTTATTGGGGCGGGTGCATATATATCTATCTCAAATTCCGGTTTTGCTACTTATTAGCTGTGAGACTTGGAGATCTCTCACACATAAAAACATTAAAAAATAAAGGAGATATTTTATAAGGATACCAGTGGTTCCCTGTACGTGGCAAGAAATTTAAAATATGAACATAGAATAGCAGTTCTTGAATTTTTTGGTCTTAGGACCCTTTTATTTAACATTATTAGAAGTTACTGAAGACACCAAAGAACTTATCTTTAAAAATTCTAGAAAACACAATAATATACACTCACACATTCCAATAGCCAATATGTGGTATTTAGAAAATTCCACTATACACATGTGAAAAAAAAAAAACAGAGTAAAAGAGGTAAATAATGTCTTAACAATACTATGAAAATTGTTGTAGCTTCACAGACCCCTTAATAGGGAGGGTCTCAGGAACTCCCAGACATCCTCAGGTCATATTTTGAGAGCCAACAGCCTAGAATATTATAACATCAGAAAGCAGGAAAACTATCAAAAACTATTAGAATCATATCGAAAGGATTCAGGAGGCAACACAGAGCTCCCATTGATCAAAGATGGCACAATTTTATGGTCCACAAGAATAAATGCAATAGATTGAAACACTAATATTTTTAAATTTATTAATCCTTAATAAATCACACACACCTCTCTGTCACTGCCTCCATGTCTGTCCATCTCTCTCAATGGTCACCTTTGGAGAATATTACTATTTAGATAGCTCATGAAGCCAACTAATTATTTTGAAAACTGATAAAGAAAAACATCAGATGTTTTACCTGCCTTTCCTACATAAACTATACCTCAGAATAACCAAATACCTGATTCATAGGAGTTTCTCTTTATAAAAGCATTCTAGTTACTAAATGAAGATATGATTGAAAAAAATATTCTTTTTTGTTAATCCTCACTGGAGGATTTTTTTTTCCCCATTGATTTTTAGAGAGAGAGTTGGGGAGGTAAGGGGGAGAGATCGAGAGAGAGAAACATTGATGTGAGAGAGACACATCAATTGGTTGCCTCCCACACATGCCCCTGGTTGGGATCAAGCCTGCAACCCAGTTATGTGCCCTTGACTGGACTCAAACCACTGACCCTTCAGTCCATGGACTGATATTCTACCACTGAGCCAAACCAGCTAAGGCTGAAATAAGATTTAGAATCCCATAGGCAGCAACAATCATCACTGTCTGTCAAGAAATCACACACACACACACACACACACACACACAGAACTGATGTTAAGTGGCTCCTGACAGTTACACACACTCATGAAGTATTCTTGACAAAAAGTGGAAATAAAATTTGATCCAGCCTCTAGATGTAACTACCAGTTTAAAAGTAACACAATGGCCAGGGGAACAGGGATGTAATCAGCAAAATCCAACTGATGGGAAACTGCAAAATAAATGGTTCACTGGCAAAAAAAATAAAAATATTGCAAGGAAAAGACAGTGAAGGTGAACCTATGTATTAAAAGGGACTCAGGAGGCTGCAGAGCTAACCTGTGATGGGGACAAAATCATAATTACAGTATAATCATAATCAAGAAATATAAATATAAACTCACCATAGAAAAGGGTGTAGAAAACTCTTCACAGATAAAAATATAGAAATATAGTGTTTCTCCTAGGTGTAGGGACTATAGGAGTTTGCTTTTCTTTGCTTCTATTTCTCTGAATTTTCCAAATATTTTTAGTTACTGTATTGTTTTAAATGTGGAGGAAAACTAATAAAATTTATTTTTAAATAATTTATACTATCAAAGCTCTACATATAGCTTTTTAAAAAAATATATTTTTATTGATTTCAGAGAGTAAGGGAGAAGGAGAGAGAGATAGAAACATCAGTGGTGAGAGAGAATCATTGATCGGTTGCCTCCTGCACTCCCCACACTGGGGATCAAGCCTACAACTTGGGCTTGTGCCCTGACCAGGAATCCAACCATGACATCCTGGTTCATAGGTTGACACTCAACCACTGAGCTATGGGCAAGATAGCTATTTTTACATAATCACATTTTTTTTATATTTCTATAACCTTTTCAATGGCTTGGATAGAGGAAGAATCTATATATATAAAAGCCTATCTATATACATAAAAGCCTAAGTGATGGGACGACTAGATGACTGGCTGGTAGGTATGATGTGCACTGACCACTAGGGCTCATGGCTGGTGAGCACAGCTGTGGTGGTGCGAGCCTCTCCCGCAGACACTCCCCCTGCACACCCACCCTGCGGAGGTGGCAGGCGCAGTAGGCCGGGATGATCAGGAGCAGTGCTGCGCCCAGCTGGGGCTCTGGCTCCTCCCTGGCTGCCTGCCACTTCTTGTACTTCGTACTTTATGCTGTGCAGGATCAACACAGACAGCAAGCTGGAGCTTGACGAGCTGGAGGGTAAGGCTGGGCTGGCCGGGCTGCGGCAGCAGAGTTCCACTGATCCCTGCAAGCCAGGCTGAGGGACCTCACTGGTGCACAAATCCGTGCACTAGGCCTCTAGTATTATAATAATGAAGAAAATATTAAAAACTATCATTGAGGAATTTTTACATTGAATTGTGAAAGCAATATAAGAACACCCTTTTTATATTTGGGAAGGGTGGATAGCCTTCATTATCTTTTCCACTACAAGTAGAGAAGAATTGCCATTTTGTAAAATCACATCTGAATAACCTAGCTCAAGGAGGTCTTTTTAGGTTCTTCTAAAACCTCAGTTTCAGAAAGCCTGGGACCTAATGAAGGGGTTTTTGTCCAGATCTGGATATACTAGTGGTATATATCCAAATACTCTGTCCATCCACCCCATACCTCACCAGCCCCACCACCACCACCTCCCACGCCTTCCCATCAGCTCAAGGAAGAGAAAGAAAAGTTTAGTTTAATGTCAAGATTCCACACCTGGTAATACCATATTCCCCAAAGGAATTTGTGTCCCACAAACAAAAATGAATTTTTTTTCATTTTTAGAAAAAATGTTCCTTTCAGCTAAAGATACTTGAAGAATAAGGCAACAACTTGAAGTCCTACGCAAGCTTCAAGTATTTCACTTCGAAAATAAATGAAAGACTTTGTGCACCAGTGACTATTAATAATTGGACATGAAAAAGACTGTTGGAAATTTGGCATGGATAATGGTTATGTTTTCCCACACAGGTCTAATTAAACTTGATTTGGACTGCATAGTGCCTTTTTTTTTTAACCCTGCTATTAAACAAACAAACAACAACAAGAGAAAAATCTGAAACTGCCAGTTCTGTGCTCTATATATTTTGTGGGAGGCTGCATCCAAGTGAGGGGAGAAGTCAAAGTGTCTCAGTGCCTATGGGAGTGTAACCGTGTAGCTGAAGTGTGTAGCTGATCTGCCATTTATTAGCTGCCTGACTTTGGGCAGGCTGTTCAACCTCTCTGGCAGCATGGGTTCCTCACCTATAAAATAAAGATAAGAATAGATGGAATTGGAGAGCATTATGCTAAGCAAAATAAGCCAGTCAGAGAAAGATAAATATCACATGATCTCACTCATTTGTAGAATATAATGAACAACATAAACTGATGAACAAAAACAGATCCAGAGACAGAGAAGAATCAATCAGACCGTCAAACCTTAGAGGGAAGGTAGGGGAGGGTGCGGGTAAGGGGGAGAGATCAAGCAAAGGACGTGTATGCATGCGTATAAGCCTAACCAATGGACACAGACACCAGAGGGCTGAGGGAATGAGTGGGGGAAAGGGGTAATGGGGAGATAAGGACACATATGTAATATCTTAATCAATAAAGAAAAAAATTAAATTAAAATAAAATAAAATGGCATATAAGAAAAAAAAAGAATGGGAGTGTCAGAGGGCTGTTGTAATAACATAATAACTGAGATGAGAAATGGAAAATGTTTAGGATAGTGCCTAGCACATATATGTTCTACAAATGCTGCCTACAATGGTTATTAGAACCTAATATGCCTTTTTTCTTCACTCTCCACCTTTTTCTTTTTTTCACTCAAGAAATAAAAATTTGGCAAACTCCTAATTCTTTAGCCTCATCAGAGAATACTGTAATCTATTTTAAACCTTGACTTTTCTATTTCCCCAGAACAGAAATGAATTTTTTCTCTAGAAAAAAATAACCAAAGTTGAAGTTAGGTTCTCCTTTATTTTGTGCCAATCACAAATAGTAGCAAATTCGTTAACTCCTTGAATCCAGAAAGAATCTCACTATTTCTAAGGTCTGAGGAAATCCTCAGAATTAAAGAGAATGACTTCCAGATCCCCCCAAAATCCTCTGTATTAGGGATCTAGTATCTAGTTACATTACACCCCTTGGCAATCCGTGCCAAAGACAATGATCAGGAGAAATTCACATCTATTGTAGAGAAAGGAACACAAGTCTTAAGAATTCTGGCAAGTCATCTACAACTTTTACTCAAAATAAAATTCTAGGTGTGTTGGTACTATTGGGAGACTCCCGGACTGTGGACTTACTAACAGGACATGAAAAAGATTACTGAAATCATAACATAAACCTAAAAAAGCATAAAACTTAAACAAAAACAACACTGTATTCTAGGCTACAAGGAGTGGGAAAGGAGAAATGGAATGGGATTCACACATGCTTTGGGCTCAAAAACATGGGAATTGGTATGAAAGCTAAATGAAGTTGTAAGGCTTGCACTGAAGAAAAGAAGTTGGTAGACAAAGAAGATAAATGAAATTTGAGGTGAGTGCTGTCCAGATAGTATAGTGTAAAGTGCTGAATATGCAGTAAAATGTTTACTAGGAAAGAATACAAATAGTCCAGTGACCACATAATCAGTAGTCTTGTAGTCAATTAGACATCAGGTACACAGTCATATCTCTGATTTGATATATTTGCACCCAAGCTGAAGTGCATGTAAATGAGACAAATCTTTTACTCACCAGAATTCTTAGAAAATAAACAGTATTTATGTGTGCTAGTGGTTAAGGTATAGAGTGAGGATTTCTCCCTGTTCCACAGTTGCCTTAATGTGGGGAGAACTTTGATTGATATTCAAATCAGAAAGAATAGGATATAGGGATAAAGTCAGTAAAGTTGGTGAAAGATCACAAGTCTTCACTAAAGCCTATGTGATGGGAGGAGATCTCCCATGGAAACTGGTGTGGGGAGAAGTGCTGCTCTCAGGATGCACGTGAGGGGCACAGGCAGCTCTCAGACTCAGAAGAAGCTCAGAGGCAGAGGGAAGCACGAGGAAGGAAGACATAGGAACATGGAATCACCAGGAGGCTTTGGATTGAGCCAGGTTTAACTAAAAATCTCCAAAGGGCAAGGAAAGCCAGTCGACACACTCAGTTACCAAGCTAAAAGGTTGATGCCATAAGGGAAGTGTGCAAATGCATTCAAAGATAGGAGATTCCATGGGAACCTAAAAATCATTGAGGTCATTTAATTAAAGGGGACTCTGGGTCATAAAACAACCCAATGACTTAGTAGGCTTTAAGGAACCCCTGGGACACCAGAGAGCAGGAGGACTAACAGGACTGGTTGTTTCTCCAGGGCTTGGATCTCAGTGGGCAGCTCAGACAGACAGCATGGTGGTTGAGATCTCCAACTGCGAAGCTAAATTGCCCTGTTTGTACCTCCATCTATAAGCTCAAATTAAGTACTTGTTCTGCCTGCTCACACATTTGTCCCTGAATTTCCCTCTGTCCATATGCTCTTGGTTAGGGATCACTAAGAGATCTTTTCTATAAGTAAGGAAATACAGGACTTCTTGACAACATACAACACAATTGTACACTGTCCCCATCTCAGCCATTTCAGAAAACACATTCTTAACCTGATCTTTGTATGTATCTCTGTCCTGTCATCGCTGTGCTGTGTGGTTTCTTTATTTTCCCATCGTTGCTACAGTGTACATAAGAAGACACCCAGAAAGTCTAAGTACATCGCAGACTTCAGCCACTGCCAGTGGCTTCTCATTTGCCTGCAACTTCTTATACAACTAAATTCTGAGCACCGACCCCAGGGCTAGGCAGCCATGCACTGGAACCCCGTAGTTACCACAAGGCCCAGAGGCCTCTCTGAGCCCCGACTCTTCTCTCTCACTCTTTACCAGCTGCATTCTCAAAAACAGTGGCCTTTAACCTTATGAGAGGCTACAATATCCCTAGGGCCCCAACCTCTCCTGGTTTTCCAAAATATTGACCCAGATTTTCATTTAAAAGGACCAGATGTAGAATCCAACCATTGGAGAGGAGTAATATGGTAAAACATTAAGAGGCCAAATCTTTATATTTTATGCTATTCGTTGACTTTACCACCCAAGGTTCGGGCATTCTCTGAATACTAACCCTTTTTATGCTCCTCTCTCAAGAGTGACTTTTCAGTCACACACCTGGTAAAATCCTAGTTCCAGAGCCCTGAGAGCTACATCTTAGTCTCAACTTGCCAATATCAACAGTATGGCCTAGTAACAGTCACCAAACTTTTCTAGGCCTCAGCTTCCTTCTATGTAACATTGCCAATGCTGATATCTGCCAGCTGTAACGCTCCATGGTTTTAAGGTCCCCATTTATTCTTTGACAGCCATAAGTGTAGAGAACTATGATGTTATGAAAATCCCAAGGTTCAATTCATATAGGAGATAAGCTTTTAATTTATAAATTTTTTTTCAATATGGAATCTTTCTAATCAGCCACCAAGCCCAATAAGAATAGCTATCATTAATGGCTGACTACATGCCAGGCACTGTTCTTGGCAGTTTGTAAACTCAACTGAGACTTCCTAAAGAATCTTAAGGAGGATAGGGCTCTTCAGATACAAGTTAACTCAGTCCCCTTCCACCCTGTTGAGTCCAAGGAGCAATGTTTGGTAGACTTATACCTCATCTCCCACTTGACAAGCTTTACAATACCTAGTAAATATGTACACAAAATGACATCTTCTAAGCCACAAGAAGACTCATATCTAGAATAAACTAAGGCTTACCAAAAAAAAAAAAAATCCT
>NW_006287924.1:316690-326321 GCF_000327345.1 Myotis davidii | reverse complement strand
TAAAAAAAAAAAAAAAAAATGCTAAGAACAAAGCAGGTGGTTTATTTATTTTGAAAGCAAGAAAAAAAATTTTGTCAAGGCAGGACCTAACCTATTGGTTGGGAAGAATAGTATAAAATATCACGTATCAAGGACAGGCAATGATCATCAGCAACTGTTTAATCTCTTTATTAGAGGAAAATGAAATAATCCTTAAAGGCTCAAGTCCCAGACAGGAAATCCCAAGTCTCAGATTCCAGAATACCCCAGAGTCTAAAGGAACTTGTAGACTCTAAACCTTGAGTTGGGTGAAGCGATTCTTGCCTTGGGAATAGTTTGAGGGGGAAAATCCAAGGTTTCTCACTGCCTAGCAATCTATAAATCTATCAAAGAGCTAACTTACCAAATTGTACAAGTAATAAATGCAAGGAGTCAGAGATAGGAAAGATTTAGCACCATGTTGGACTTTGACTTGGTTTTGTCAAGGAACAATGGATGAGATGTAGAGAAAGGGGAAGGAAGGCATTAGGACAGGGCAAATTAAAGGCAAAAGTAGGGATGAATAAACAGATTCTTTGAGGGGAGAATAAGGAGACAGAGAGCAGAGTGAGTGGCTAGCGGGCAGCAGAACTGCTCTCTGCTGTAAAACATTTCATTCCAGGGCAGACCTTTGAGTTTTGGGAACTTCTCCCGCTATCTGTTGTCATCATCCTCAGCTGAAAACATGGGCACTCTTGCCCTCTGCTCTGTCATTTGTCTAATCTTTTCAGAATCAGTAACAAAAAGATGCTGTATCTCAAAGCTTGCATGCTTGAATTCCTTTTTCTTTTCTTTCTTTCTTCTTTTCAGATTATAGATTTCTGCATCCTGATTACTTGGTGAGGATTTTTATCACAACCTTCAGATGTTTTAGATGATCAGGTTTAGCAGTTTATTATAAATTCCACATGCTTTATTTTCTTTGTGAGCTTTTCTAACCCATTTTCCTTCTCAAGTATAAGGAAGGCTGGCTCAGATGCCTTACCATTCAGAGAAGTATTTTCTGAGCTGGTGGGCTTGCTCTCCCTCTGTTACTGCCAAAGCATGACACATATGACGAATGACAGCAGATGCCTCTAACATGGCTTCCTACTTACGCTCCCTTCAAAGCTCATCATGGTCAGAGCCACAAGGGACTCAGGAAAACCCGGCCTCCTCTCGAATGTTTTTACTGCACTGTCAGTCACCTTCAGAAGCAACATACCCACATAAGACAAAAAGGGCACCAACCATTACAGCAACTGAACATTCTATGAACTCAAGTGGTTTAAACGATTTACGTTTTCTGTCGTAACACAAAGTGATTAAAGACAGAGTTTGCCTGATATAATATCACTCTCAGGACATAATGCAAAAAAACACACAAATAAGTGGGCCCCAAACCATTTAAATATAGTCTCCCAGATGAATTCCCATTGAAACTAAAGGTAAGGAGGTTTAGAAAAAATGGATAACCTGTTATTTATTAAAAACAACAACAACCCCAAAACCCCACAAATCCAGATACCTCATCTGAACCCTTACCAAAATGATCTTCTCTGAATCCTGCAATCAGCAGGGGTGAGCCAAATGTCCAAAGGCATCAGCACTCTGGTCTCTATTCTCTTGCTGCCTCACATCCAATGACCCTTTCCTCCACTACACCTGAGCCACCTACTACCCAGTCAAACATCCCATCCTTTGATTACAATATCCTCAGCTTCACCTCCCTTATCAAAATGCCCCGCATTGTGATCAACTACTAGGGCCTCATCAAAAGTTGCATTTCATATCATATCCCATTCAGTTTAGTTTCCTAAAGCCATCATCTCCTTAACACTCTTTTCATAACACCCTTACCAAATGCAAAACTTAACTTGTTTACCCTTTGGTCCTCCTTCTGCTAAACCCCAGCCCCAGGTGATGCCTACTGTAGCTCTCTACAACTGAGCACCTACCTGGGCACTGGAGAAAGTCACATGCAGGCAGATAGTGTCATTCTACTTTCATGAGCACCAACTGCAAATGAGCACTCTGCAATGCTGGTTGATCCTATCAGATTTCTCTCATTGACTTATTCTTTCTCTCTGCTCAACTGTTACTTCACTTTCAAACTTCCACCCCTTCTGACATCCACACCACCAGCACCAACCCCATTCTCAGGTGATCTTGCCTCCTAAAAGAGAAATGGAACCCTCACACAGAAATTACCTGTTATCAGATTTATACCTCCACCATCCTTCAGCTTCGTCCCTCCTGTTGCATCCTCTTCCCTTCTCTCATCCAAAGCTCACCACTCTACGTGGGCTTTAGATACCTTCTCAGGCTTACATAACCAATTACCTTTTCTCTCCTGTTTATTCAATCAACGTTTTCTTTTCAACCAGATCTTTCCCATCAACACTTCAATATCCTCAAGCCTTACCTTTAATCTCACATGTCTCTACCTAGTACCTAGTTTATTTTTCCCATTCTTTACCTTTGGCAATGTTAATGACTGTTTTTGGCAATGCTGATCAATCTTCTCCCTGAAATCCTCCTTACTTTGACCTCTACAACACCCTTCTCCCTCCTGCTGTGCCTCCCTTCTCTATGCAGGCTCCTCCTCCTCTATCTGTTCTTTAGGATTTGAGCTCCTCAAAGCTTAAACCTAGACCTACTTTTTATTTCACTGTATATCAGCAGTCCAAAAGCCCAACTACCCATAGAGCAGCGGTTCTCAACCTGTGGGTCGCGACCTTTGGGGATCGAACGACCCTTTCACAGGGGTCACTTAAGACCATCAGAAAACACATATATAATTACATATTGTTTTTGTAATTAATCGCTATGCTTTAATTATGTTCGATTTGTAACAATGAAAATACATCCTGCATATCAGATATTTACATTACGATTTATAACAGTAGTAAAATTACAGTTATAAAGTAGCAACAAAAATAATTTTATGGTTGGGGGTCACCATAACATGAGGAACTGTATTAAAGAGTCACGGCATTAGGGAAGTTGAGAACCACTGCACTAGAGGCAAGCAAGGAATACAATTAAGTGAAGCAAAGTTGACTCTCACTTCCCTCTCAACACACAGCAGAAGAGCAGGATATCTGGCAATGGACCTTTGGATCAGGTAAGGTGACAATAGGGAAAGGTACAGACTATAATAAAATGAGAGCAGATGCTCCTACTGAGACAATGGTCATTTAGCACAGGCCAGAGGCCCCAAGTTATAGATGAAAACTCACAATTTTTAAATCTTGGCAACTGCATCAATTAAGATTGCTTTCTGATACAAATAAAAGAAATCTTGGTTACATCCAAAGGAGAATGCATTAGCTCTTGTAACTGAAAAGCTCAGGAGTACAGCTGCCACTGGGTTTAATCAATGTGATCAGGACCGGTTTCTTTATCTGGATTCCACTTCTCCTTTGTCATCTCTATTCTCAAATATGCTCTACCCTACGACAGTAAGGCAGCTGCTCACCTCCAGACTACATCCTGCCAGGTTTTAACAGAAAACAGGAAAGATCCTCTTCCTGGAGCTCCCTCACAGTCTCAAAATTCCCTCTGATTTGGGCCAACTTGAACCAACCATTTGTTGCTAGGCTACTCGGGGGACGATTGGCCAACCTTGGGTCACACACTGCATTTGGAGTCAGGAGTGGAGCTTAATCTAAAACACAAGGTCTGCCCTAGCTGGTTTGGCACAGTGGATAAGAGCGTTAGCCTGCAGACCCAGGTTAGATTCTGGTCAAGGACACATGCCTGGGTTGCAGACTCAATCCCCAGTAGGGGGTGTGCAGGAGGCAGCCAATCAGTGATTCTCATCATTGATGTTTCTATCTCTCTCCTCCCTTACTCTCTGAAATCAATAAAAATATATTTTTAAAAAATGTATGGACTCAATAAAAATATTTTGAAGCACAAGGTCTAAGATTAGAGGATAGGAAATTTCTTAAAAGGAAATTAGGGTGCTGTTATAAAAAAGAGAAAATATATTCAGGGTTGCCAAAAAAAACCATAAATATGCTACTTCAACTTACTCAAATATTTTAAAAACACTACACAGGCCAAATAAAACAGGTTTTCTGACTGAAGGGGCTTGTCAACTTCCAGTTTCAATCCTTTCTCTATTTGTTTCATAGGTGATCTCATCCAAGATGAGCCTTCATTTACCATCTCTATACCCCAAATGCCACATTTTTATCTCTGACTCACAAATTCAACTGCCTACTCAACATCTTCACTTGGATGCCTCAAACTCATCTCAAATTCAATTTGTCCTAAATGAAATTAATGATCTTCTCACCCTCCATCTGTTCCCACTCAAAGCTGGCCTTTCTTGGAGTTCCTTTTGGGGCGGGGTAGTAAGAGGAGACAAAATCAACATGACTGAGGTATTGTTTGAAAAGAAAAAAACCTTGCAGGAAGTTAATTGTAAGACTCCACTGAAATTCTTTGTCTATTTAAAATATTCAAGAAAGACATTTGATATCTTAATTCATCTCAATTTGCAATTTCCATTTTCCACCTTTTCCCAATGAATTTTTAAGACACATAGTAATAAAGTTTCATCATAATAAATAAATGGAGAAAGATTGTCAATGGACTTCCAAAGATGCTTTTGCTTGTTAATCTGTTAATGCAGATGTCATGTTCTATCAAACATATTATCTAGTTTGATCCTGACAACAACCCAGGAGGTGGTAAAGCAAACACTAACATATTTCATCAAATCTAAGAAATCACTGATTGTAAGATGCAACATTATTTTATGAACCACTGGGGGAAAAAAAAACACACACCACAAATTGAAAAATAACATATAATGCACTGTAAAACAGATCTGGTTTTCAGATATATTAAAATGTAAAGTAACAAAAAGTATGTCTTAGAATCTTGGAAAAATAGTAGCATAAGGATCACTTTTCAAATAAAGAACCAGAGGCTCAGAGACTTGTCCAATCCTATATAATAAAAGCCTAGGTGGCATCATGCCCTCGTGCAACATTGCCACAAGATGACCTTGCGCACAGCGGAGGCAGGGCCTGGCAGCCACTCCACGCAGTGAGGCCTGGGGGTCCCGTGGCTCTGCGGTGTGGAGGAGGCTGGTCCCGGAGTCTCTGCTGCATCATGCAGAGGAGGCGGGTCACAGCAGGGGAGGGCAGTTGTGGGCAATCAGGCTGGCAGGGGAGGGCAGTTGGGGGTGATCAGGTTGGCAGGGGAGAGCAGTTGGGGGTGATCGGGCTGGCAGGGCAGGGTAATTGGGGGTGATCAGGCCAGCAGGGGAGCGGTTAGGTGGTGATCAAACGGCTTAGGCCCACTCCACTTAAGCTGTCAGTCGGACATCCCCTGAGGGCTCCCAGACTGCGAGAAGGCGCAGGTTGGATTGAGGGACGCCCCCCCGCCCCCCGCACAAATTTCGTGCACCGGACTTCTAGTTAATTAATAATTAATTGTCCTGGCCAGGTGATTCAGTTGATTGAAGTGTTGTCCTGTATGCAAAGGGGTTGTAGGTTCAATTCCTGGTCAGAGCACATACCTAGGTTGTGGGTTCAATCCCAGTCGTGGTGGGTGTGGGAGGCAGCTGATAGATGTTTCTCTCTTTCTCTTCCTCTCTCTTTCTCTCTCTCTCTGTCTCTCTTTCTCCTTTCCTCTCTCAAAACATATCCTCAGGTGAAGATTTAAAAAGTTAACAATAATAATTAATTGATAACTAATAAGTTAAAGAAAGGACTCGAACCCATGGGGATCAGTTTCCTAATCCATTCAAACCCAGTCTAGCCCTTAGGTTTGAATGATCTCTAGAGTTTCTTCTGGGGCTCCAAGACCTTTTCTCATACAAAGTTAGTGAAAGAATATCAGAACTGTGTCAACTCAGCAAATGCTTTTAAATTGACATGGATTCTAAAGACAGAATAATTTAGAACTTGACTTTTCTGTAACTCCTAGACAGCTTAGGAAATACTGCTAGCATAAATTGCAATACATGCCATTATGTAAGAAAAAGATTACTTCATTAATTTCACTGCTAACTCAGCAAGGCTCCCACAAAACCTTACAGTTTGCTATCAATTTAAATATGATTTACAAGACAATTTTCACTTGTGAAGTGATAGTAGTGGGCATTTAGTCAAGCTAAAACTTTCATTCTTTTATAATCAAGTGTACCCATTTGGTGATTTTTTTTCTGTCCTTGTGTCTAAAATACCCATTTGGAAAGAGGCCATGCTATACCTAATCACCGTATAAATTAATGCAGAGTAAATGTGTAAGCCTAACAGTTCTAATCAGTTTGTGCAAAAAACCTTTTGATTTCAACACCAAACATTAAAAAGAAATTTTGTGGCAAAAGCCAAGAAATTTGGTGTGTGGGATATGAATATGATAGAATAGGCTTAATTCATGATAAAGTTTTAAATTTAAATCTCATTGTTTAACAGTTGGTATTCCCCACAGCACCTAGAGCAGTGTCTTAAACATATAAACACCTAATAAGCACACATGATGATATACAATTAGAAAAACAATGTTCTCTCTGTTTTCATAAATGTTCCTTCTTCATGGCCTGTGCTGGCTTTGCAAAGGGAAACAGTTTAGTAAATTCTTGGTGGTGCCTAGTGTGAGTCTATTTTTGCACCAACAGGCACATCAGATGTAATACTGGAAGTCCTCAAGGGTGGCAGGCTAACCAGTAGGAACAAACATAAAAGATATTCAGATGGTAGATTACCTTTAAGTATGCTTAATAACTGAGCATATTGAAAGGCTTTCTTTTGAATAATCATAAAAGCAACATCTAATCAAGAATATATAACAATCTTGAATTTGTATGCCCTTAACATGATTCATTATAAAGAGAAATTAATTAATTCATATTCACAGTAAAATATTTGTAACATACTTTAATTAGGACCTGACCCGTCAAACAGACAAAAAGAGAGGAAAGATATGTAAGAGATGAAGAACTAATTTAGGAAACCTGGTCCAGTATAGGTACATGGAAGCCTGAATCTGAATAGAAAATGCATATCGTTTTTAAGCACACATTGACGACTTTAGCAAAGCAAGTCTCAACACATTTTAAAGAATGTATAGTGAACAAACCATCTTTTCTATCCACAGTGTGATTACATTGGAAACAAACATACCCTTAAATGTACTGCAGATTTAAGATAAAGTCAATAAAAATTATAAAATATGAACAACTATGAAAGAACTACATAACAAAACTGTGGGATACATTACCTGGAGGTAAAATATTTTATTTTATTGTTTAAAGTATTACAAATAATAGTACATATGTCTCATTTTTTAAATATGATGTCCAAGCAGTACCCGAAGTAGAATTAAGAGAGCTGGTGTAGCCACTTGCTAGATGTGACCTTGGGCAAGTCACTTCTCTGAACCTGTTTTCTTAATTATTACTTACTCATCCCTCAGGGTTACTGCAAAAGAAATTAAGGCAGGGGGAAATATTTTATAAACCCTAAAGCACTATACAATATAAGGTATCATTTAAGGATACTAGTAAGATGTCCTGTGGCCCAGATTATTGCAATGACTTTTTTGGGGGAAGGGGACTATTTAAGATGAAGTCAAGAGGGTTCTTCCTAAAATATAAACCCAACCGATCATGCATTCCCAGGTTTAAAGACTCCTTCTTGCCAAAGGATACATTCTCAAGTGTTTAGCTTTGTGGATAATGCTCTTCAAAAACTGGCACCTTGCAGACCCATCTCTGGCTTTCCTTTTCAAAGACCACAGCAAATGCACAACTGACCCCTGATCACACTCTCTTCCACACTTATTTGCCTTTGCTATTTTGGTGGAATTTCTGGCTGTGATTATCACATCACATCCAGGACTCCTTGGCTGCTACTATAGCACCATCCACACCATCGGGAGGCTCTGACCAGCTCTGGGCAAGGAGGGCCAATGCCTTATTCTTCCCCATACCTTGTACAAAGTCCAACATACAGCACTCAGTAAATGTTCCTTGCGTGATAGGCAAGGGAGGCCCATATTTGCATATCATAAAAAGATGGTGCCAAGGAGAGACTCTCAAGGGAAGGTTGTCAATTGAAAAAGGCTTAGAGGCCCTAATAAAAATACTACAGGTTCACATCTCTTTTCAAATGCCCCAAGGCCAGATGTGTTTTGAAATTCAAAAATGTTGACATTTTAGAAAGGTAATATATGCCTTATGTTCCCAGTAGAGTATCTCAGCACTCCATACCCAAACACAGTAATACTTCTGCAGCAATATAAATCACCACACTAAATGAGATAAATGAAGAATATAAACAGATTCTGATTCGTTCAAGTCAGATTTTGCCACTAAATAGGTTATGAGAGCTTTCAGAGCCTTTGGATTCAGGTCGTAGATCCATATCACCTGATTTGCATGCGCAGCTTTTCAGATCCATTTTCTCTTTTGCTCAGATATTCCCTATAGCAGGATCAACCCATATTTAGGCAACAAATAAAAGTGGCCGCATACCTCAACAGCAGCAGATAGGCTATAAAATACTCTGAGAAGAAGGGGTTCAAAGGTACATACAAATGGCCATCACCACTGGTAACTGTTGCAGCCTCTTAGAGCAAGAAAAAAATCTCGGTATCCAGCATTGAAGGACCAGGTGAGAAAAGCAGCAATGCACAGAGCAGAAAATGACTGCATGAATGACTGTGTAAACCAATCAATCAATAAATATGATTAAGTAAGCCTATGGCTGATTTCTAAATGGCTCTCCAACAGGGGAATGTGGAAGAAATACTAGTATACCAATACAATAGCATTCATCTGACAAAATCAAGCTGTCCCAGATCAATCCAACTTGCTCCCATATCAAAATGGAAATAGCAGTGTATGCTATCTGCTCTTCAGGACTTCAGGGTAGAACAGAATAATTAGTTTTTGCAAAAATTATATAGATATAGACATATATTCTTTTAAAATATATAGTATAGAAACACTCCCATGCAATGCCTCATGTGGAACACTTCTTTTAGAACCAAATGTTAGCAGAAGTAAAACTTTCCCTGAGAAACTGGTAAGTGCTTTCCTTTCTAAAAAGAAGTATGTACTACATATCTAAGCAGAGGAAGGAGTAAGCATAATCTCATTTCCAATGAATCCTAACACGCTGACATCCATTTGTGTTTATCTATGAATCAAAAGGTTCTTATTTCAGGTCTAAGGAGAATTCTGCCTTCTAAGACTTAGAACAGGCATCTCTTGATTCTGTCACACACCAGAATCCAATAATAACAGCAATAGCTACTATTTAACCCTCTGAGTCCTCACTACATACAAGGCATGGAGTTGAGCACCCTGAAGGCTTCAATTGATATTCACTTTAATAAAAGAATGTACTTTGCATCTCTCTGATGATTACTGACTTTGAGCATGTTATCTTATGTCTCTGTGCCTTCGGTATGTCCTCTTTCGAAAAGTATCTATTTAGGTCCATTGCCCATTTTTTTTTTGATTGGGTTGTTTATCTTCCTTTTGTTAAGTTGTATGAGTTGTAAATGTTGAAGATTAAACCCTTATTGGTCATAACATTGGCAAATATGTTCTCCCATGCAGTGGGCTTTCTTGATGTTTTGTTGATGGTTTCTTGTGCTCTTC
>NW_006287924.1:294915-315774 GCF_000327345.1 Myotis davidii | reverse complement strand
GGGCGGGTGCGGGGAGGGAGAGGGTAAGAGGGAGATAAGGACACATATGTAATACCTTAATCAATAAAGAAACATTTTTTAAAAAGAATGTACTTTGGTGTTATCAACCCATTTTACACATAAGAAACTAAATCTTTCAATAAAAATCTCAGAGCTTTTAAGAAGGAAAGCCAAATGACTAGTGTGTCATCCCTTGCCAGTTACTTGGTTTCTACTCTTTAATAAAATGGTGAAGCTTATTATCAATAGCCCCCACTTCCATCCTCTATGATAGATCTTTTTCAGCAAGCATGTAGCTGAAACAACTCTCTCACCCACATATAAAGTCTTTCTCATGTAGTCTGGCTGGTGTGGCTAGTTATTTGGAACATAGTCCCATACACCAAGAGGTAGCAGGTTTGATTCTGGTCACCTACCTAGGTTGCAGGTTCAATCCCCATGTCAGGGCATGTGTGGGAGGGAATATTCTCTCTTAGGTGTCTGTCTTTCTCTCTCCCTCCCTCTCCCTTCTTCCCTCCCTCCCCTCCTCTCTCTAAATAAGAGACTTTATTTAAAATTTAAATAATTTACCATATATCCCAGCTAAAAATGTGTTCTCATTCTCTTTCCTGTTTCTCTCTCCCCCTTCCTTGCTTCTCAGAAATTCTCCTTGAATGTGCCACACCTACCCACCCATTCATTCATCCCTTTTGGGCACCGATTGTATCCCAGGAACCATGCTGAAGATACAAACTGTAAAAAGTCATAGTCCCATCATTCAAATGTTCACTCTGGACATGCAAGCATGACTATGATAGGGATATACAGCATAGAAATAGCACAGATCAATTCTGCCTCAGGGTGGAAGTTCAATGGTCACAGAGGCTTCAAGGAGGTAGTGACCCTTGACTGATTCTGAAGAATAATTGCAAAAATACAAGATGAACAAGGACGAGAAAGGCATTTTAAGGGCAAAAAAGTGACAATGAATGATGCTACCAGAATACCTCATGTGATTCAGACTACAGTGGGTCCTCGGGTTACGTCAGATATCCATTCCTACCGTGCTGCATAACATGATTTTCGCCGTAAGTCGGAACACACCTACATAAGCACCTACGTCACTCACATGGGGCACATACACAGCAGTAATGAAGTGAAACAGTAAAAAAAAAAATTAAAAGAAATATAACAATTCCTGACCTTTGCTTGTGGTAAATAAATAATAAAAAACATAAAGCACATATGTACGTAGGTCGAAATGACGGAACTTTTTTTTCTATATAAATGGGAGATGGTGACGGAACCACAAAATGACTTACGTCAGTCCGACGTAACCCGAGGACTGCCTGTACTAGCAGTATCCAATGACAATGGAGAGATAAAGCTGGGAAAGAGGAGGAACTGGCCAGGTTGAGAATCAAAAATGAACAAGCCCCAGTCCCAAAAGTCCAGTCTTCTGGGCCTGTCTGACTACAGCACCCAAGAGAACATAGCACCCTGCCCTACAGGAAAGGGAAAATGGAGAACATGGGACAGCAAATGGACAAAGGAAGCCAAAGTGCTCACCAACTTACCAGGAGAGCCTGGCCCCTTCTTGGCAACAAGCTTTCAGTACCCTTATTATTGCCATAAACACTGTAAATTCCAGGAATTAGTCTTTTGCCTTTTCTGAGGTCAATATTTGCCAATTAATCATGACTCTAAGACCTTGAGTTACAGGCAAGACACTATTCCATCAAGGGCTCTTCATCCTGAGGTGCATCTCTGAGGGCAAAAAGTGCTTTCAGAGCTGGGCAAGGGAACAGAACTAGTTTTAAATAGACAGCTTTTAGAGGGAAATAGCTAGACCATAGATCACCAGTTAAAGAGAACTTCAATATTCACCTACACAACAGGGTGCAATAAAGACTGATAGAGTGACCATGTTCTTATCTGTTGTTCCTGGACCTTTAAAGCAGTAATCCCCATGCTTTCTGAAATTGCCATAGCCTGTCTTCACTTGATTCATGGATTCCCATCTCTTCTTTAAAAGAAACAACAAGTCCTGTTGCTACATAACAAGTCCTGTTGCTATATGTTCTTTATTTTTAATTCAGTGGATTTATGAGACTTACCTTATGAAAATTTTCTGGAACCTTTCAAAATTACTATATACACCCTGATTTCCTATGCAAATGCAGAGTGAAAAATCATGAGTCCGAAGATTCACTCCTCCAAAAGACCAAGAGAAAGGACAGTGAGTTTCAACACAAATATAATCTCCTCCAAGTGGGAATTTGGCTGGACCAGATAGAAAATATTGGTACACTTCAAAATTATTTATCCATCCATACAAATAATATTGCTAAATTCAGTAAATATTATTTATAGAGCTATAAACTTTCCTATTAATTTTACAAGACAAATTCATTGCTAGGTTCTCCCCTTGTGCTGAACCAATAAAAACTTTACTTACCATAAAGCAGGGAAACAACTTCCAGAAGAAAACTTTAAATGGAAAGTTAAATTATAAAATAAAAAAAATCTCAAAAATATGTTAAAGTTCTAGAAAATCACCACTAGCTGAGGAATCAAAATATCAGAGTTAAGAGTCCTGTGTTTACTACAGTTTCATGGTAGAACTGTACAGCCTCGATTTCCTTATTTGTAAAATGGAATAGATATAAAGCACATCGAGAGAAGACAAAAGAGTTGATTGTATACCTAAGTCCTTTTCCAACTACAGAATGAAATAAACAATGGTACCATGCAGTTCCAAGAAAAAGTGGAGAGTGGAAAAAATACAGTGGTAAAGATAGAAAGACATACACTAGTGTTCAGAATGTTTGAAAAGACAGAAAGGGGTAGAAAAAATAGAGGCTTAAAATATACAACCTAAACAAAATTGAGGAAAATAGGCCAACTAAAGGCAAATCATTTTGAACAAGTTCATCTTAGTGAACATATTCTATTCTGTGGAGAAGAATTGTGGAGCACTGGTCCCAACGACAACCATCACACCAGAATTATCCTCTGTCCAGTCTTCAAGAAGGTTGGCGGTGATTATCACCATCATCTTACATGTATCTACACTGAGGAGAAAGATTAAGAAATCATTTGTCCTCCTTATACTCTCAGTTCTGGGGTTGTGACTTGCCTTGAGCACCCCGGCACCTGAAATCCAAACCGATCTTAAAACAAACAACAAAAAAACCTAGATCTGACTTTCACTCATCTCTCTCTCAGTCTTCAGACCACTTAAGAGTTACATCATCTTAAAACTTACCCACTGACTAATAATTTTACAGAAGGATTGGATATAAAAAGAAACACAGGTACTTTTTACCTGTGCGTGAACAGCTATCCAAGAGAAATATGATATTTCAGGTACTTCTCCACCAAGATTCAATCAATTGTCATCACATGCTGGGTCCCTCTGAGCAACAGCATCCACTAGTGGTGTGAAGGACTTTAGTGGAAAAGAAAGCACTGAAATGAAAAAAATATAGATTTCCAAGGGCTAAAAAGTTCAAAATTACTAGAAATGCTTCCTGAAAACTGAAGACATATCTCTACATGGATAAATGCCTTTGGGGTTCTATTCCAACTATGTTACTTTTCTCTTGCCCCAATCACATTAAGTGGTATATGAACTGCTGCTCCCCAACAAGCATACGTGCCATCATTCTGAAGAAATCCCTCCTGTTCAAATAATACAGAAAACAAAAACTGAGTACCTGCTGTATAGGTTACACTAGAAGTGTTTGAAATTAAATTAGAAAAATATCCTGCTGTTAAACAGCCTAGAGTCTACTTGGGAAGATATCTAAAGAATGGCACTCCATTATCCAATTGTATAAGCTAGAAAACAAGGAGTAGTCCCTGATACCTCCATCTTTCTCACCCTTTACTTCTAGGCCATCACCACATCCAGTAATATTACGTCTACCTTTCTCAACATCCACCCATCTCTCCATCCTTACCTCTCTTGATCAGGTGATCATCATTTATTCCTGAACTACAGCAAAAACTTCTATACTGGTCCATCCACATCTCCTCTTGAATCCCTATAATCCATTCATCCCTTTCTCTCTCTCTCTCTCTGTCTCTCTCTCTCTCTCTCTCTCTCTCTCTCTCTCTATCTGCAACCATCTCGTTAATCTGATTACTTCAAACCCATGCTTAGAAGCCCTCATGCCTCTTTGGAAAAGACTGTCTCATGCTCTTTATTCTACACTCTCAGTCACAGGGACCTTCTGTCCCTTACTCATACTGTGGCCTCCTCCACCACAGGGACTTTGTACATCTGTCACCTCTGTAATGTCATCCCCTCCCTCTTTAACTCCTACTCATCCTTCATATTGCTGCTCACCATCACTTCCTGAGGAAGGCCACCTTGATTTCCTTAACTAGGCCAAACCTCCTCAAACAATTATCTCTCCCATATACACTTACAACAGTTGTCATTTAACATTTTATGCAAGTATTTTTGTGTACAGATTTTTTTTTAATTCTATAAAAGCAAAAACCTTGCCTCCTTTTTCTCACCATGGTAATTGGTTACACATAGTAGTCACTTTTTGTTGAATGAATGAAAAGACAGAGATAAGATTAACACAAAGCAAAATGAAAAAGATGCCCTGACAAAGATGCAGGTAAATGACCCCTGCAGGATTTTAAACCAGACCTCTTGCCTTTATAAGAGGTCTTCCCTGGCAATTTCTCCAGGCCTCTTCACCCCAACATAGCACTGTGACATGGTGCCCATGCGAGGAAGGAAGAGGAACTATCTGCATCTGTCCCTTCTCTTCTCCAAAGCCCAGAGATGAAAAAGAAGAGGAAGAAGTGAAGCTCCACATAGAAGGAGCTTGGCCCTGTCTGTTTGCCGTCAGTAGAAAGAGGACAAGGAGGGTCTGCTAAAACTCACAAACCTACTGAAACAATTGTCCCAGGCAAAACTGCTTTTAAGAACCCCTGGACAAATACCATATCATCTCTATGGAAGCCTTTTCAGGATGTAGGTCAGCACCCTTAAATGAAGATGACTGTTTCCCTCTCCTTTCAGTGTCATCAGACGGCTCTCTCCTTCAAAATCCATTTCTTCTGGAAATCTGCTCCAATGAATATCCCCACTAATCACCTAAACGGAGCATATTTAAAAAGCAGGGGCTGCCCACAGTGCTATACTTCCTTCTAAGAAATGTCTGATCTTCCCATACTCAGCGTCGAGGAGTAGCCCCACGTGCTGTCCAGCTCCTCGGTTGCTCACTGCCTCAGCAGAGCATGGTGTAGTCATCAGGGCCCAAACCAGAGTCAAAATGATGGGCTGTGGACCCTGAGACCAAGATACCACTAGTGTGCACCTTAATTTCTGTACAACAGGGAGAATGATAGCACCCAATCAACACAGTTGAAAGACCCATAGAAAGGTGTTAGCACTGACACACCACATGCACATAATAAATTTCATATTAAGGAAGCCTCAAGTATTCACTGCAGTGAACTCCTTAATCTCAATCCAAGAGGCTTATACAAAATAAAATAAACTTCATAGGAAACTTCTCAGAAAAAAAGAACCTTAGACCTTTGTACCTTAAGATAACGCAGCGCCCTACAGGGAGACAGTGTTTACTGTAGCTCTGCCAGAGACACCGTGGGATCATGACCTACATCCTAGTTACACATCCAGGAACAAGTTGTTAGTTACACCCGCTCAAAAAATAAGGATGTGGGCGGCCCTTTACTCCTTTCACAATGTATAGCTTGTGTTTACTCAGTGCCCTGTAAAACTCACAAGACAAAGAAGTATTTATAAGTGTCTTTTTTGGGGGGCAGGGGGTGGTGGTGGCAGGAGGTGAATTCAGACAGCCACCAGCAAAGTCCAAATCTGAGGTGTACAAACCGCACAGGTGTAAGGTTACTATAATCCTATAATCTGCCGAGAAAACAGGTAAGGTGGCCACATCGGGTATTCACAGTCTTTGGGGAACATGAACTGCTCCTTAGTAACACCTGGCTCTTCACTCTGGCTCTAGAACCCTCTATAGGAAAATAAATATGATAAGAAAATGAATACCTACCAAGGGAGGTTTTCATTAAAATATCCTCACACTTAATCTCAAGCACCTCATTTTATCCAGGGAAAACTGAATGTGAATGAAATAAAATTCTAATCTGTATAGGAAATGATTTGGTTATCTGGTTACCCATGACCTAGGGCTTTGCCCTGATAACCAACTCCAGAAGTATTACTGTGTAGTATATAAGGTGCTAAGAATAAATACCAAATGAGGAAATCATGCTACTGTGCTGTCTCAAGAGAAGTCCTGAGGCTTCTTTGCTCTGGCTTTGAGCCCAAAAAAATAGGTTGCAGCTTCTGCTTTCTGTGTGCTCAGCTTCTAGACGACATTCCCAATCTCAGCAGAGACGGCCAGCTCGTTGCGGGGGGTGGGGGGGATCTGTCAGCCAGGAAAGGTGAGAACAAGCCTCTGCAATGGTCACATGTATTTTGGGGTCTCTCCCAAACTCCACATCTCAGGGGCAGCTGGATGCCCAAAGGTCTATCTGAAAGCAATCTGCCCAGGGCATTCTTTTCAAGGATAATTTCTGAAGGTCTGTATTAGACACCAGAAAACTAATGGGTAATTTTCTTTTTAAGATCATGAATGAATGAATATTGAAGAATTCAGCAATATTCTGGCCCTACTGGTCAGATTTTATACAAGTACCCAGCTGGGAAAGAGACTACCACACAGGATATAGTTTCCAACAGTGACAATACCTGGCATTCAATACATTTTTAGAGTATTTCCTGGGTGGCTGCTTGCCAGCCAGGAGGTAAAAAGAACAGACAGTGTAAGAAGACCTATAGGTCAGGCTGTGAGCCCAGGCAGGACACAGAAAGACTAAATTGTTTCCAAACAGTAGGGCCCCAGGACTTGTCTTTGGGAAGAATGCATGTACCAAAGCCTGACTCTGAGCTCTCCTCCCCCATCAGAGCTCCAGCGGGCAGAGGGCCACCCAGTTCCTGAGGGTCAATAATAGGGCAAGGTGGAAGCCAGACCTTCACCAACTGCGCATGTTTTTCTGTCTGCAACTGGTATGTAATTCCTCTAAGACTTGTCAGAGGTGAGGAAGGGTGGGGAAAAGGCACTAGTGGCCCTCAGGTAAGAGAGCTAGGTTTCACTCCTATGCTTTCTTTCTCTTCCTAAATCTCCCATTTTTCATCTGTAAAGTGGAATACTCACAACAGTAAGTACCTCACCTCCTAGGTTACTGCAACGATTAAAAGATAATAGAAAAAGAAAGGTTTTCATACAGGGCCTTCTGTTTCCCTGCTAATGTTTTCACACTTCACCCAGGAAAGGAAGGTCCATCCCTTTACAGGCATGCCTAATAAATAATGTTTTTATTTTTAAGTCACCCATGAAGCACCCTCTTTATTTACCAGACTGGGTTCTGAGATCTTTTGCGTTTCTCCAAAATCAAATACAGGCTTCAAAGTGCATTTTGAAACCAACTAAAAATATCCAGAACAATCTACTCAAAGCAATTCCAAGAATGTTTTCAGCAATACTTTTGGAGTTGGTCTACAATCTTCCAGAGTGACTTCCATAAAAGGCAAGCACATTTGTAGGCTAAATGCTTTTCTGCTTTCAGGTGATCACACAGCTTTACAATCCCCTGAACGACACCCAAGTCTCCTGTCAGAGGGGCTCTCCAGGAATTTTGAGAAGCAATCATGTATCATTGACAGGTGACTCTCATCACTATAGATTTCAAAAAATTTTCATAGCCAGCCAGTGGTTGAACATCAACCTATGAAGCAGGAATTCATAGTTCCATTCCCCGTCAGGGCACATGCCCAGATTGCAGGCTTGATCCCCAGTGCAGGGCATGCAGGAGGCAGATGATCAATTATTCTCTCTCATCATTGATGTTTCTATTTTTCTCTCCCTCTTCATTCCTTTCTGAAATCAATAAAAATATATTTTTTAAAAAAACTTTCCATAGATGTTTTCATGAAACTCTCACTCTTTTTTTCAAAATTAAAACAAACAACACAATTGAAAACTAGGCAGGAGACTTGAACAGGCACTTCACAGAAGAGGGTATCCAAATGCCAGCATACACATGCGAAGATGCTAAGCTTCAAATGGTGATGAGAGACACAAAGGAAAACCACAAGGAAACACCTCTGTACTAACACAGGAATAGCCACAATTTTTACATGACTTCAGCAAAATATGAGCAAGATTGTGGAGTGATGGCTCTCAGCCACACCAGATGGGAACATAAACCGGAATGGCCATATTGGAACACTGTGTGGCTGTATCTAGGAAAGCTGAACATATTCACATTGCAGAACGCAACAACTATACCCACATACACACACACCAGAACCACATACCTATGCAAACCGAAAGACATAGGTACATGCGTGTTCACAGCAGTATTATTCATAAAAGCCAAAAGCTGGAAACAACTCAAATGGCCTTAACCAGTAATTGCGGTATGTTTATACAATGGAACAGAATCCAGCTGCTGCTGCTTGCACACTATGGGTGAGTCTCACAATATAGAGAGAAAGTCATTAGAGATAAAATAATACAAAATATGAGTGTGTTTCTATAAAACTTAGGAATAGACCAAGTGATGTATAGTGTTAGAAGTCAGGACATGTAGCCTACCTACCATGGAGAAAGAAGCAACCGAAGGGGCAGGCCCAAGGGGAGATTCTGGGGTATGGCAGCTCTTTTTCTTTCATCTGTGTTAAGAATAGGTGTGTTCATGGAATGGAAATTCACTAAAGTATACACATGTCATGTAATTTGTGTTTCTGTATGTATGTTAAACTTAAAAAACATCATCCTATATAATAAAAGGCTAAAATGCAAATTGACCAAATGGTGGAATGACTGGTTGCTATGATGCACACTGACCATCAGGGGGCAGATGCTCAATGCAGGAGCTGCCCCCTGGTGGTCAGTGTACTCCCACAGGGGTAGTGCTGCTCAGACAGAAGCTGAGCTCAACGCTGGCGAGCACAGCAGCAGTGGCAGGAGCCTCTCCTGCCTCCACAGCACTGCTAAGACTGTCCAACTGCTGGACATCCCCTGAGGGCTCCTGGACTGCGAGAGGGCACAGGCCAGGCTGAGGGAGCCCCCAAGTGCATGACTTTCGTGCACCAGGCCTCTAGTTTTTTATAAAGCAAATCTAGATGCCTTGTCCTGTGCAAAGCCAAACAGGGCAAACCAATTCAACTGCCCATTGAATAAATGTATTTAAGCAGCCAGGCCTAGTATGAAGAACAAGGGACACCAGGTCATGCTCTCTCACCCATGCTTGCCCCCTACTCTGTCCATTGTGAGCCCATGATTCTCACAGATTGAGACTCTATACTACTCCCATGTATAAAAAATAGCTGAATAATTACAAGATGCAATCTCGCTCAAATGGGATACAATGACAACATTCTGTAGACCACCAATTGGTATTCCAATATTGATTCCTAGGACATTACTGCATACCCTAGCAGATGGAGTTGGGAAGCAGGGAGAACCTAAGGAGACTTAGGGAGATTGTGCAGAGCTTTAATAAGTTAGTTCCAAGAGTTTTAGGGGCCAGTAGCATAGGTTCTTTATAAAATTGCAACTCAAACAGGAGTTTTATACTTTTCATTCTCACAGCTTTATCACTAGAGCTGCTCTGTAATAAACTTTCCATCATAAATAGAGCGCTTTTCAGCTCACATTTGGAAATAATACTCTTCATTTTGAAACCATCACATTTCCTTTACCTTTACTCTCAGTTTCACTTTCATTCTGCTTTAAGCTTCTCCCTGTCTTCATGCAACTTGCAAGTCCTCCCCCAAGTTCTCTCTAGGTGTCTTTCTTTCTTTCTTTTTTTTTTTTTTTTTAGGTGTCTTTCTTAAGTCTGACTCTGGGTCCCAAGTTAGGGATTAGGCCTATTTAGTCAAGACAGTGCTTGGAGTAACAGGTGTGACCTTGCACAGACTCGGGCTCCTTCAGAGTTCTGGGCCCAGCACTGGCAACCTCATCGTTCCTTGAAGCAGAACAAAATTCAGAATCTCAGGCCCCCACATCAGACCCAATGAATAAGAATCTGTGCCTCAACAGGATGCCCAGGTGACTCATTTGTTCATGAAGTCACACAGCCTGTCACCTGGCAAACTCAGAAGCCCTGGGTCAGAGGGAACCGCCTTGCCCAGAGTTCATTCTAAACAGCCTCTGTAGCATTGGCTAGATTGCTCAATTAGTTAGAGCATCATCCCCAAGCGCCAAGGTTGTGGGTTCGATCTCCATCAGGGTACATACAAGAAGCAACCAATGAATGCACAAATAAGTGGAACAAGTCCATGTTTCTTTCTCTCTAAATCAATAAATTAAAAAATTAGATAAATAAATAGCCCCTATGTGAATGACGTCTGACCCCTAGCCTGGGCCCATATGAATGAGCTATGATGCTCTACATATTTCTCGATTTTTCCAAACTCAGAGTCAGGTTTTTCTGGAACTTAGAAGTAGGCAGAATGGCGGCAGAGGACAAAAAAGGTGAAACGAAGGGAAGATGGAAAGGCATGTCTGATCCCATTTCTCCATAACTCAGGAAACCCAGTGGGAGGGAAGGAAGGGCAACATGTGAGAGCTGAAGCTGGAGGAAGGGGAGTCTACTAGAGCTCAGCCAAGCTTGTTGTTGAGAGCAGGAATCTTGAAACCACACCTGGGTTCAACTCCCAGCTACATGGTAGCTGCAGGACTTGGACACTTCACTTGACCTTCCATTGCCTCAGTTTTTTTCAACTATCAAAGAGGGGTAAGTAACAGTACCTACTTCTGCCAGCTGTGGATGAAAGGGATCAGCATTTGTAAGGTGCTTAGAACCGTGTGCTATGTTAGCACATAATAACCTCTAGGGAAATGTTAAATAATAAAAATAATGTATAATATGCTGACAGAAAAATTCATAGACTAGACAGTGGAGGAGAATCCCAGAAGTAGCTATCCAGCTCAACATATTTTTATTGATTCTCTCCAGACACGCTAGGGCACAGAAATGAATGTCCCTACCTCTGCAGAAATTCAGTCTAGTTGGGTTTGAGAACAAGGGCTGTTCATAAACAAGGTCCCTGAATTTAGGATTCCCTGTTCAATTTTTAAAGATGACCATTAAGTAGACCAGGGGGTGTCCAGTTGGCAGTGTCAGAAAACAAATGTGATTAAAAGGAAAAAGTCTAATTTTCCAGAGGGGAAATTGGGAGACATGTCCATTTTTTTAGGGCTGACATCTTTATATAAGCATGAAATTTTAAGCATTGAGGTAGTTTGGTTTTTTAAGCTATTGCGGTTGCATAAGCATTTCACCAGCTTTTCTACCCGCTCCTTCTCAGCAGCAGGGCAGCTTCCTCACTGCTACCTTAATGACAAGGTAGATTCTATTCTTCAGGAATAATAGTAACTTCTAGACTAATAGCTACTGTTGGCTTTCACCTTAGACTGTGTGAGGCAATGTATTCCTAGGCAGTCTCGAAACAAACAGCTCCCTGAGGCATAACCTCTCTGCCCGCAGTTAGGTACCAACAGTGGCTATGAAAGGTGACGAGATTACAGCACACACATTTACTCACCTCTGAAATCAGATCATTCCCACTTGCACGTGACACCCCTAACCTCCTCCACCTTCCAGAAGGACAGCAAGTGCCAGTGAGGCCTAGAGAGTTAGGCTGCCACCCGAATACCATATCTTTGATTATTTGATGTTGGTGCAGCATCAAAGTTTAAACACTCAGGTCTGGCACCTTAACAAAGTGACTCCTCTTGTTTCTTTCCAAGTCATCAGTCATTAAAGGCCCACCCCTGCCAATCCACAAGAAATGGTTAAACAGGAAGGTGAAACAGGACCTCACAGGGTCAAATCACCATCCTTAGGAAATCAGTGTCTTTCAGGCTGTGGAGACTGAAAACTAGTTTGGTTTCTTGCACTTGTGGTTTTGCTAAAATCTTAAAAACTATGTTGTGTCTTTTTTTTTCCCCTAGAAGAAAGTGAAAAGGATCCATCAATTTACTTGAAATATAAACATAATCTCTTATTTCCTCCCACTTCAAATGAGGAAAAAGGAAATAGAAACAGAACAAACGTTAACAAGCCACAACTCACCTTGTGTAACCCTGTGAGGACATAAGGACCCACACCAGCACTGTGGGGTGATGCAGCAGACTGCAGAGACTGCATCCTCTGAGAGCTCACAATGCCCTCGCAAATGCAACTCATGTGAGCCCCAACCCCAGGAAGCAGCCCAGCAGGGATTATTTTTGGTTCCAAATAGTGGCAAAAGAAACTTGAGGCTCTCTGAGGGCAAGCTACATGGGCTCCAGGCGGGAGAAGTAGTCAGTGCCCGGATTTAGTTCCCAGTTCTTCCTGCAGCTGTTCCCCCATTAACCTAATTCAACTTAACCTATCCAAAGTTAGGAAGGTAAACTAATGACATGCCCAGATTTTCTGAAGTCCACAATGAAGCAAATATTTTCAAACTCATCACGAGAAAGTTACCCCATGTTGCTCATGAAGCTCAGTGTTTTGCATTTTAGCTTCCTTTACTTCCTCCAGGAGAGAAAAGTCTGTGACAGGGGAAGGATGGGCAGAGTCCTCCCCACCAAGGAAGTGTAGCAACAACTGAGCAGCTCAGAGATGGCCTCTGGTCAAACAGACACCAACTTCATGAAAGCAAAGATTAAAAATTACCCAGCCTCTGCTAAGACTAGCACAGTAATTTTATTAAAACTACTAGAGGCCCAGTGCACAAAATTCTTGCACAGGGGGATATCCCTCGGTCTGGCCTGCACCTTCTCCAATCTGGGACCCCTCCAATCTGGACATCCCTCTCACAATCTGGGACTGCTGGCTCCTAACTGCTTGCCTGCCTGCCTGCCTAATTGCCCCTAACCACTCCCATGCCAGTCTGATCGACACCTAACTGCTCCCCTGCTGGCCTGGTCATCCCTAACTGCCCTCCCCTGCAGGCCCAGTCGCCCCCTAACTGCCATCCCTTGCTGGCCTTCTTGTGGTGGCCATCTTGTGACCACATGGGGGTGGCCATCTTGTGACCACATGGGGTGGCCATCTTGTGTGAGGGCATGACAGTCAATTTGATATTACCTCTTTCTTATATAGAATGCTAGCCCAGCTGGTGTTGCTCAATGGTTGAGCATCAACCTATGAACCAGGAGGTCACAGTTCAATTCCCGGTCAGGGCACATGCCTGGGTAGCGGGCTCAATGCCTGATGGGGCATGGAGGGGGTGCAAGAGGCAGCTGGTCAATGAGTCTCTCTCATCATTGATGTTTCTATCTCTCTCTCCCTCTCCCTTCCTCTCTGAAGTCAATAAAAATATATTTTTAAAACAAATAAACAAAAAAAGAAAACTGTTAACCTATGAACCAATAAGCAAATTATTATTGTCCTGAGGAGTAGGATTAATATCTCACTTCCCCTACATCCTCTCCTCTCCCCCATCCCCCAACACAAATCGAAACCCTCTTCAAAACCTGCGGCTTTCTTTTATATATTGTTTGCTTGGTCTTTACCATGGGATTTGTAACCCTTGTAAGAAGAAAAAGTCAAATAATACTTAACATTCCAGGTGCATCATATTAGACACTTTTCTAAGAGCTAGATCTTACTCTGATCTCACAGATAACGAAAACTGTGGCTCAGATGTCACTTACCTTGCCCAAGTCCCCACAGCAAATGAATGGTGGAGTGACCTTTCACATTCAGCTCTATCCTACTCCAAGGCCATCTGCTCTATACAGTGTCAGCTAATATTCAGAGTGATCCATGGGTCGACAGCATCCACATCAGTGGGAGCTGGTTATAACTGCAGAATCTCAAGCCTCAACCCAGGCCTACTGAATCAGCACTTTTAACAAGCTTTCCAGGTGCTTCCTGTCCATGAGTTGGAGAAGCACAGCTACAATACACTGCTAAATACAGAAGAAGTATCTTTACCAAGGGGACAGGACCTCAACTCCGTGGTATTAAACCTCATGTAGTATCATGACTCTTGGACCCAAACACGCTGATGCTTGTATAATGCCAAGTGCCATGTAAACCCTGTTTAATACAGAGAGTTTTTAAAAGGCCTTGACAGAGTTCCATAAACAAATCAGAAGATGACACTAAAATGTTTACCACAGTCCAATCTTCAGGGCGAAGCTAAAAAGAAGTTGCCCAGTCAGCACTAATGCCCTCTGGTGGATCACCACAAGGAGCCTAAATATGGAATTCATGTCCAGAGGGAAGTCCAGAAACACATGCCGATCTAGAGATCACAGGCATTTGCCATGAAAACTATCCCACTGACTGTATGAGCAACTTGGAACAAAACACTTTCAATTCAGGGGAAGGATTTTTGAATGAAAAGGTAATAGGAAAATCCTAAGGGACCCAATAGCAAACAAGGAGAAAGAAATTATCTAGGTATTTTTTTTTCCCAAAAGCAGAAAATTTGGCCTGAAATTGATACCCTACTCCTGGTTCTCTCTCACCACTTTTTTCTTGTTAGTCTCCTCTTGCTCCAGCCGCAATGGCCTTTTTGCTGTGTTGTTGTTGTTTTAATTGAGATATTCACATACCATTCAATTCACCCTTTGAAGGTATACAATTCAGTAGTTTTTGAAAAATATTATATATATATATATATATATATAGAGAGAGAGAGAGAGAGAGAGAGAGAGAGAGAGAGAGAGGAAGGGAGGGAGGGAGGGGGAGGGAGAAACATTGGTATAAGAGTTGAGAGTGAAACAGAGATCTGCTGCCTCCTGCAAGCCCCCTACTGGGGATCGAGCCTACAACCCTGTGATGTGCCTTGGCCAGGAATTGAACCAGCAAAATTTTGGTACATGGAATGCTGCCTAACCAACTGAGCCACACTGGCCAGGGCTACAGTTCAGTAGTTTTCAGTATATTCACAAAGTTGTGCTACCATCACCACTATTTAATTCCAGAATATTTTCACCACTCCGAAAAAGAAACCACATACCCATTAATAGTCACTCCTCATTCCTTTCTCTCCCCAGCCCCTGGCAACCACTAATGCAATTTTTATCACCATGGATTTGCTATTCTGGACCTTTCATAATGGAATTACATAATATGTGGCCTTCTGTGTTTGGCTTTATTCATATAGTATGTTTCAAGGAATTATATGGATATACCATATTTTGTTTATCCATTCATCAGCAGGTGGAAATGTGGGTTATTTCATGTTGGGACTGTTATAAATAATGCTATTATGAACATTTATGTGCAAGTGTCTGCATGAACATATGTCCTCTGTTTTCTTGGGTGTATACCAAGGAGTAGAATTGGTCATGAGATACTTCTATGCTTAACATTTTGAGGAAGTACTATTTTACAAAGTGGCTGTAAAATTTTACATTCCCATCAACAATGAAATATATGAAAATTCTGATTTCTTCACACCCTCACTGAACTTGTTATTATATATTTTTTATTACAGCCACCATGATGGATGTGAAGTGTTATCTCACCGTAGTTTTTATTTGTATTTCCCTAATAACTAATGATGTTGAGCATCTTTTCATGCATTTATTGGCCATTTGTATATCTTCTTGGAAGCGGCATTTAAGTCCTAAGCCCATTTTAAATTGGGTTATTTCCTTGTTTATTGTTCAGTTGTAAAACTTCTTTGTTCTTGCTATTTTTTAATTTTATTTTTTTCGTTAGAGAGAGAGAGGAAGGGAGAGGGAGTTAGAGAAACATCGATTGGTTGTCTTCCACACACACCTGGATCAAGCCTGCAACCTGGATATGTGCCCTAAGTGGGAACGGAACTGGCAACCTTTCAGTGCATAGGGCAATACTCAACAAACTGAGCCACACCAGCAGGGCTTCTTGCTATTTTTTGAAACTCCAGTTAAGACCCCTTTTTGAGGGGATCTTCCAAAACACCCTTTACCCAAATATCCAAAATTCTTCAACTGGACCAGATCCCTTTGTACCTGGGACTACTATCCTCTAAAGGACTAAGAACAACTTTTTTCCTCATTTCTTTCTCATGCATCCCTCCTTGTTTTCAACCCGAGTGTTGTCCCTCCCCTCCTGTTTATCCACAACTAGCTCTCCTGTGTGGACAAACTCATCTGCTCCTTCAGTGAATTTACAAAATCAAGAAAAGACCTTAATAATAAATAGGTTCTCAGACCACCACAGATTCACCAGGTCTCACTTTGTGCTAGGCATGGTCCTTTTCTTATGCGCCCTGAAATGTATTTATATGCAGACACAAGTATAGGTCTTCACGTTCCTGCTCCATTATACCACCAAACTGAAACACCCCCTTTTCCTCTACAAAAGTGCCAGCCATCATTTCCAACGTTTTCTTACTCTAGTCTAGCCCCTCCATGGAGACTTTCTTAGCCACCACAACTTAAAGTGTTTTCTCTCCACTCTGAAATCAAAAACAGTAAACACCTGGAGAGTTCACTAATCAATTAATATTCTTATTTAGCAAATGCTCTTTACGTTAAGGATATATTAGGTAAAATTTTCCCATCCACAGATGCTATTAAACCACTTGCTACAATTGCTGGATTGTGCCAGTTCAGTAATGGAATCCTAGAAGTTACACACAAATCCTCAAAATGTTCTGGGAAACATTTAATTAAATAAATACAACCAAGATTTTGTTGCTGACCCTGTTAACTGCAGTACTTCTTTGATATGATGGGGCACATGTGGAGAGTCTCTAAGAGAAGCAAGCACAATGGGCACTGCTTCCAAGTTGATCTGCCCTTTACAAGAGGACACCTATTAACATCCACCCCAATATCATTCTTCCGACATAGTCTGGGAACTGCTGAGCTAATTCAAATGCTGTTCGATTCTATCAGTTGGAAAGCACTGAGTAGAAATCATATTTTCTACTGGGGTAAAGAACCAGATATGCTTTGTTTTAGAATGCCAAAAATTGGAAGTCAGTCTATTAACGTGCCAAGTTATGGAAAAAGAAAAAAAGAAAAACCCATACATTGTGTGTTCATCATTTTAAGAGCCATCTGGATTTCTGAAGTTGGAAAATGATGACATGTGAAAAAATGTATATTAGAATTGAGCAAGTGCAATACAACCCAAGTTTTAGTTAAAAAGCACCCCCTAGGAAGGCTGGGAACAGTGTTCCAGGAATGGGCCTTGAATCTCTATGACCCAGTAACAACAGCTCTGATGACCAAAGAGCAATAAAGTATCATAATGACCGGCTCAAATCAGATTTATCCAAGGGAGCAAAGATATAATATGGTCACATGCTGAGAACAGTGAGCAACAGTGATAAGGAAAGAAGCTTTCCCGAGAAAGGTTCCAATTCCCTACACTGGGAAAAAATCCTAGTGGTGGAAAGTAGGCGTAGCACCCAAAATATAAACATCAAACTATGGGAAAGAATTTTAAAGCAGAAATGTTCCCTACTTATGTTGAGTGCCAAAACCGTTTAAATTAGCGAGGAAAGCTCAGGAATTACAACCCGAAGATTGTTTCTTCACTGACTGCTGATTATAGGCAGGAAGACAGGCCTGGGTCTTGCAGTTTATCTACTTTAACACTAAGTGCTACACTTGAGTTTCTTAATAGGTTTCTGCTTTACTGACAGGTTTTCCTAGTGCTAGTCATTTTAAAACTATAACAAAGAACAAATGGAAAGCTGAGATAAAGCATGATGGCCAGCTGGCACTTCTTTCGGCACAGCAACACGAGGCTAGTTTAAATGTTGACCCGCCTCTTACACCTAGTCCGGGTGGGTGCTACATATACCTATTCCTGCTTTAGGATGTCATCTCGGGAACCCTCCTGACTCAAGCAGGACCCAAGCTGCTCTGATACAAAGTAGCTAGAAATCATTGCCACAATGTAGGCCACCGTAAGTCATGGTCAGCACTCAGCCCAGGACCATAGCTTAAAGGGACAAGGAGAAAAGCTTAAGATTGAGCTGTGCCCCAAAAGTGCTTACTTATAAGCTAAATCACACCCAGCAGCACTAATGCTGTACAGTTGGCCCTGACATTCGGCCTTCCGCCCCCTTGGAGAGTGAGAGAGCAACTCAGTTACTACCAGAAGGAATGGAAGGCCTTCCCCAGATGTGACCACCATAGGACATCTGTCATGGTGTGTACAACACCTGCCCCAAGGTCTGGGTAAACTGCCCATTCAGAGAAGACACCATATAACAATTCTTTTTAAACTTGCTCATAAGTTCTCCAAATGTAAGGTTCACGCTGCCAGAACTATATGCAACCTCCTCTTTCCAAATGCCTGAGATTCCCAAAGAAAGGAAATGGGGTAGTTGTTGTCTTTAGCAATAACAGGATCACCAACCTCAGTCTACCACAGAATGACCTAGGAACCAATGACTAAATACTTTACAGTACAAAAAGGAGGGGAGTTCCTATCTTTGTGTGTGTGTGAAAAATAATTCATTTGAAGAGCAATCAGAATGATTCAAACAGGACAATGGTAACAGGCACAGGTACTGGAAATACAAAATGGTTTAGGCAAGGGTTCCTAAAACCCTGTCTCTATAGGTGAGATATTAAAATAATGGCATTCCAGAACAAACCTAATTTTCTTACTTTCTCTCACCTCATAGGTGTACTCTAGGTGACTCTGATGCTCATGTTTGAGAACTACTGCCCTAAGATTGGGGAAGATTAAGAGGGTGGGGGGCCAGGAGCCTGATGAAACCCTTACTAAGTGTACCAAAGACAATCTCACCTGTTCTTGCCTCTGTTCAGCATTGCTTAACCTCACAGACTGATTTCCCCAACAGGAGTTGAGTCCTTAGTTCAAGGTCACTGTTAAAGGTCAAGCCAGAGCTCTAGCCTAGAGTCTGCTGACTTGTTCATCAACTTTAGATCTGAAACCAGGGCCCAGGACTCTGAACATTGACAAGGTGATCCCACCCTGTCTCCTCATCTACACCATGCTTCCCTCAGATAAATATGAGGACCGGGGCATCAAAAGAGATGGATTTACGAGAAGAGAAAAAAGAAGATAAATAGCTACTCCAAAAGACCCTAGCAATTAAATCGCTTGGTAAGGAGTAGGCAGAGGGGAGAAGACTTAGATGTCTTGTTATAATTAAAAGAAGTGGTTCATTAAAGAAAGAAAGAGAAAGAAAGAAAGAAAGAAAGAAAGAAAGAAAGAAAGAAAGAAAGAAAGAAAGAAAGGAAAGAAAGAAAGAAAGAAAGAAAGAAAGAAAGAAAGAAAGAAAGAAAGAAAGAAAGAAAGAAAGAAAGAAACTGAGTAAAAGGCACAAACACAGTAAGACATGAATAGTGCTTTGAGGTTTTCTGAGCACTTTTCACTTCCATTATCTCACCCAAGTCTCCTGCAATGAAAGGAGATAAGGTCACTAATGTCCCCATTTGACAGAGGAAAAAACTGAAGTCTAGAGTGGCTAACAGTTTGCCAGCACAGTCATGCCCTGTAAAGCTACAGTCTCACGTCTGGTCTCTCTGGCTCTATAACATATGTACGCACACCAGGGATTCCCACATCAGAAAATGTGCGCAGAGCAAATGACCCCTAGGAAAAACACACAGGAAAACAGGTAGCACCAATGCGGAGCCCCTAAAACATGGCATTTGAGCAGTGTGTGGGTGCCCCTTTAAGAAATTAACACACAAACCCAACAGCCAAGGTGTTCGGCCAAAAAAGAGGCATATTTCTAGCCTGCATAATCATTTCTGGACGAGTTCCCACTAGCAGCCTCAGAAGCGGGCGCACAGGGCTCACTGCCTGGTTGAAGCTCCTCCACCCTCATCCCCTCGGGTTATGACAGCACAGCTCTGACTCGCGTGCAGGCAAAACCCCAAAACTCAAAACAAGAAGTGAAAAAAGTGGATCCAAGAGAAACCATCAGCATCCTCCACACCCTCACAATCCACAATTGCCATCTCCAGGGTCCTGGAGTCACCCGGACACGATCTTAGGAGACCAGTGGAATGAAGTGGTCATTTTTGTGGGCCCACGGGCACTGTTACCTCCCGCCCAGCCCCTGAGGAAGAATAATAGAAAGGGGGGAGGATTTCTTAGTCTTGGGGCTTGAGCCCAAGGCAGATACGACCCAGGCGTCCTCTCTTAAGGAACAGTATGCACACCCAAACTCTCCAACCTCTTCCTCCAGGTCTTATCTCTGCAAAGATGAAAGGGGAAGGACGGAGGGAGTGGTAGGGTGCTGTAAAACTAGGAAAGAGCTGGAGGAAAACTTAGGCAGGCCACCTATCCAGCCATGTTGCCCCACCATGTGTGGGGGGCTCCATTCCGGCCATCTCAAGGGCCAACAGGGAACCCGGCGCCCTTGGCCACTTCTGAGGTTGGAGAAGGGACATCGCCCTAGGTAGCGCCCTAGAGGCAGGGAGCCGTGCCGCCCGGGAGCCTACCTCGGTTTTGGCAGCAATGATTTTCCTAGACGACGCTAGGGAAGCGAAGGTCTGGGTGTTTCGTAGATTTCAGCCGGGGGTGGAGGAGCTCTGCCCAGGGGCGCCGCGACCCACTCAGCTCCTCCACACGGGGGGCTTCGGGAGGCACTCTCAGGACCATCGTACCGTGGGCACGGTGAGAAAATAAGGGCTCCATCCTCAACTTTCTCGGAGGAAAGTGCTCCGCTTCGCGGCTTGCTCAACCCTGCCCGCGCACCGAGTACCAGGTTTGGGGGGAACCAGGGACCCCAATCGCTCTGGGCGCGCACTCAGCAGCTGCTCGCAGCCCCTGTATCCCACCGCCCCCAACTTAAAGCATCTGTCTGAGCGCCTGCCTACTCCTCCGGCCCCGCCGCGGAGTCCCTGCCCCAGCCTCCCTCAT
>NW_006287924.1:279946-294662 GCF_000327345.1 Myotis davidii | reverse complement strand
GCGGGCCAGGGACCCGCCTCTGGGCTCCAAATCCCAGATGGCGGGCGACCCCGGGAAGGCCCTATGCAAGGAAGGGGACCCTGGAGCAAAGGGCTGGGACAAACAATGTGCGGAGGGCAGTGCAAGTTCCATGGGTTGTGGGAAGTTTGTCCGCTAGGAAGGTGAGCTGTTTCTGTGATCCTCTGTGCAAAGCTGAATTCTAAGGGCGAGGAGAACATTTATTCTCCAGGAGAGAAGGAATGGCCCCAACAGATGGGTGTTAGCCATTGCTCCTTTATGCCTGTGGGGCAAATGCAAAGAGTTCGTGGGGCTTGGCAGGCAATGCCCATGAGTAAACCGCGTGGGGGCTGGAGGACGAGAGGGCTCTAGGGGCAGAGCCACTCTGCTCTAAATTGCCCGTTTCTATCCTCAAAGAATTGGGGCCTATTTTTGCTAGGTTTTCTAATTTTCCAAGGAATGAGAGATTTAGATTATTTTCATATAAAGCATTCTAATTTTGAAATCTTGATAATGTATTCAATTTTAAAAAATCACTCTGTACCAAACAAAATATACCCGAGTTCCTTCCCTGCTCAAGCCTTAAGACAGCCAATTTGAGGTCTATGATTTCTGCATTCCTTTAGCAATGAGGTGCCGTGTGTCCACTCCGCTCTGGAAAGAAACTGAAAGGATCCAAGATGATTCAGATTGCCATCAAAGTACTACCACTTACTAAGGGAAATGGTTTTTCGGACAGAAGAGAACTATAGATAAATGCTGGGACATTCGAGAAAAGGTACTGATGTAAGAGGGATTGTGAGAATTAACTTTCGGAAAACATCTATAATAATAAAAGCAAAATATGCTAATTCGACCAGACAGCCGAATGTCCTTCCATGAAACCGTGGCAGCGGGGGCCAAGGGTGGTTAGCTCCAGGGCGTGTCCTGCCCATCTAGCCCAGTCCTACTCAGCCCCCCCCCCCCACACGCACACACCTTCTAATTAATTTCCTTTCAATGTGCACAAATCCATGCACTGGGCCTGTAGTCATTAATAAAAGAGTAATTGAGTAGGTAGTTTCTGCAGGTTCACTAACAGTGCCCTGCCCAAAGCCTTTTGGAGTCTTAAAAACAAAACCCAAAAACCAGAAATGCTAACCCCACCATTATCTTAAATTTTTATAGTTTTCATCATACATTATTGCATTAATTTTTAAAGTATTGTATTAAGATATTTATCCTGAGCCCAGCCAGGGTGGCTTAGCAGTTGAGTGTTGACCCAAAAACCAAGACATAACTACTTTGATTCCTAGTCAGGACAAATGTCCAGATTGAGGGCTTGCTCCCCAGTGGGGGGTGTGCAGGAGGCAACCGATCCATGTTTCTCTCTCATCAATGTTTCTATCTATCTTTCCCTTCTCTGCCCTTTCTAAAATCAATAAAAATGTATTTTAAAAATTTTAAAGAAATTATTTGTTCTGATTACCAAGTCTTTGACATTCCCTTAAGTTTTGTGGCCTACCTCACTCTATCCTGTGCTCTGTAGGGTGTTAGATGGTGGTATACAATTATATTAGTGTGTTCAGGATTCTGTTTACAAATCTTTGGAATCATCTTTTGTGTAATACAACAATTTTATGAGTTAAAATGTCCCTCTATCAGTTTCCACTGCTACCCTCCTTTCCTACTACCTTCCTTTCTTTTTTTAATCTTCCTCTTTATCTTTTATTTTCTCAATATGGAAGATCTAGTTCAAGATTACTACCTCCCTCCCCAAACCAGTACAACTACCCTCCATCTCATCTGCAGGTAGGTCATCAATGTAGTTTCTGCCTCAACCAGACACCTGGAACTTTCCTTAATATCTGGTGATTCTCCCTGCAGGCGAGCTCATTGCTAAATTCATGGAGAATAGACCACCTCTTATCTATGGGAAGCATTTTAAGCATGCAGAACTCTCAAAGAACCGAAAAATGTGTGGGTGTTTACACAAGAAGCCTTCTAGAAGTTATGGAAAGGAGGAAGTACCCAACCCAGGACCTATCACAGGTAGTTAAAAATATTTTCAGAATAAATAGCAATTTCCATGATCAAAACCTTCTGTATCTCTGTTCCACCTCCCACAGTTCCTAAGTATTATTATTTTTAAAATTTACTAATGATAAGTTTGAGCAAGAAGAACAGGATGTAAACATTTATAAAGGAATAACTGCTTTAACAAATAAAATGTTTTGTCTACTTAAATTTCAAAGGTATTTGTTTTTTAAAAATATTTGTATTAGCGGTAAATAATGCATGATATTAAAAAGCTCCATTCACTTGGAGGGGAATGCACAAGCCCCACTCTCCTAACTCCCTTTGGCACTGCCTTGTCAAGGTTCTGCCCTGAGGGGTAATTTGCTGGGCCTACAGTGCAGACTTTCTTGGAAGGCTCTTGAGGAAGTACAGCCCTGCCCCACCCATGCCTCTACCAGTGCCACTGTTCCTGTGAAGAGCCTTCCCTCCACATGACCAAATATTAATTTGTTTTAACCTGATGAACTCTTCTGGCCTCACCCTAATGACTTCCTGAGCCCCTGCTTCACCATAGAGGCCCCAGATGGGTGGTAGCTGGCCTTAATGTTCCCTGAGACCCAGTACTGTCACCGAGTTTGAAGCTCTATCAACCTGGTGAGCATCACTCCTTGATGACTCACTTAGAACCTACCTCAGGACTACTGCCAGAGGCTCTTTCAGTGACTAACTGGCAGCCATCAGGTGAAAGTGGTTCTCAAGGTGCCTTGGTTCTTTAACTGATCTGTCCTGGGCCTCAGGACCTTGGTATGTAGCTTAGTATCTCTCATGTGCATCCAGGCCCAACAGAAGCTTCCAGAAATAATAGATCACTTTGTAGCTCCTAACAGGTAGCCCAGGACCAGTCAAAGGCAGCCTCTGATGTTGATCTGCACTGAAGTCCCTCCCAAGAGACCTCAGAAACAATACACCTAGTGGTGGTTTTCAGACCACATCAGAGCATGACCCAATTAGCTTCAGAAGAGGTACACCCAAAAGGAGATCTTGGCAGGCACCAACCCCTGTGGGGCAGATTCTACTTCATGGGCTCAACCCCTGACTAGCAGCTCATATACTGTGGTCAGGGTCACCTTCATAGTCAGCTAATCAAGACTCAACTACAAACAGGAGGGCTCACATAACCCACACAATGGCATTACTGGAGCACCTAACTCAGGTGATTAGGGAGACTTCATCACAGCCCCAGAGGACACCTACTACCTAAGGCCACTCTAACAAGACTGGGACTAAATACACAGAAACAAATACAGAGAGGCAGCCAAAAATGGGGAGACAAAGAAACATGCCACAACTAAAAGAACAGGAGAAATCCCCAGAAAAATAACTAAATGAAATGAAGGCAAGCAGAGGCACCTCAGGGTGCCTTGGTTCTCTAACTGATCTGTCCTGGGCTTCAGGACCTTGGTATGTATGTATGATGAAATCATTGAGAACCTTGTCAAGAAGATAGTAAGCATAGAAAAGGTGATAAAAGCCATAAAAAAATAAAGAATACAATATCTGAAATAAAGAATGCACAATAAGGAATAAGCAATAAGTCGGATGAAGCAGAGATTGGAGTCAGTGATTTGGAAGACAAGGTAGCAGAAAACACCCAATCAGAGCAGCAAAAAGAAAAAAGAATTTTAAAAAGTGAGGATAGTTTAAAAGACCTTTGGGACAATATGAAGAGTAACAACATTTGTGTCATAGGGATACCAGAAGAAGAAGAAAAGGAGCAAGAAATCAAGAACCTGTTTGAAGAAATAATGACTGAAACTTCCTTAACCTGGTGAAGGTAAAAGACACACAAGTCCAGGAAATGCAGAGAATCTCAAACAAGATGAACTCAAAGAGTCCCACACCAAGGCACATCATAATTAAAATGGCATATATTAAAGACAAGGAGAGAATCTTACAAGCAGCAAGATGGAACATTTCTGAGACTCATGGCAAACTGCAATTCTCATTTCTTCCCCTTCATCTTTTTTGGTCTTTCACTTTCTCAAAGCTTCTTTTGCTTCTCTAATTATATTACTTTATCCTAAGCTGTTTCCGCTTTCATATACCAACATATAGATAAGAGACTAAAATGCAAAGCCATTTCTTGGAAAAAAAATGAAACCAAGTAAGTTTTAGTCTTGCAAAAAGATTTGGCTTCACCTTGGACTTGGTTGCTCTGTAATAGTTTAATATGTTTTAGCCATCTCTTTCTAATCAGATTGTTAATTCCTTGAGTGCCGGGAACAAGTCTTAAGGGTCCTCAATTTTTGTCATCCAATGCCTGGCTCAGAAGGAGGAGCCCATAAACAAATGACAGTTATAACCTGTCACTATTGAGGTGACTGGCTCATCAGGGACAAGAGTCAAATAGTTCATTACATTATCTTATCTCTAAAGAGATAAAGAATCTTCTATTTAAAACACACATAATATAAAATGGCATCAGTGATAGGTTTTACAATCAAAAGGTACATGTTATTAACAGCATATAGTAGAAATAATGGGCAAAGGAAAGGAAGACTTTCTTGAAGAAATAATGATCAAGCTAAGGCCTGCAGATTAAAATTGAAGTAGATGAGTAGGCAAAAAATAAGCAAAGAAAGAGAATTCAGGCAGAGAAAACAGCATGTGCAAGGGCACTGAGGTGGAAGTGTGGTAGGCAGTGAGACAGACATGAGCAGAGCACCGACGATAGGTCAGGTTTAGAACAGTCACCAGGTAGAAAGCCCTGGGTATCTAGCAAAGGAAAATTGTAGGGTGGGACCTTACCCCATGTGACCTTTCTTCCCCTAGCATATCACTGGTCATATGGGTTGGACCCCCTGACCTTTCCACCCTAGAGATAGTATCTAGGCCTCAGTTGTATTTCAGCCCCAGGGCCCAGAAAAGCAGCAAAACCAGACAAGTGACCCCAAGGCTGACCTCAAGACCAGCTGCACTGTATAATGACCTCCTGCCTTGGTATTGACCAATCAATGGAGACCTGGACTCTGAAAGGACACACCTGGAAAGCTACTGAATATTCTATTGAGATCTTCCCCTGGGAACCCCCTAAAATATCCACCCTTAAAACCCCTAGGAAGAGGACCCAGCGTGCTCTTCCTCCCCAGAGTACACCTGTGTCTTTCCCTTTCCCTTTCGCCTCCTGATTCCCCTAAGCATCTTACCTTTACCTTCTTCACTCCCAAGATCCAAGGGCCCTTCCTTTGCCTCTATAACTTGACTTGTAAGTCCCTTTATCCTATGAAATACTTCTTCCACCTCTGTGATTTTATAAATAAACTAGAGGCCCGGTACATGAAATTCATGCATGGGTGGGTGGCCCACAGCCTGGCTTGCACCCTCTCCAATCCAGGATGCTTCGGGGGATGTCCAACTGCCTCTTGCAATCTGGAACCAATGTCTCCTAACCGCTCGCCTCCCTGCCTACCTGATCACCCCTAACCCCTCTTCCTGCCTGCCCAATTGCCCCTAACCACCTCTGCCTCCCTGATCATCCTTAAACACCTCTTCCTGCCTGCCTGATCACCCCTAACTGCTCCCCTGCTGGCCTGATCGCCCCTAACCACCTCTGCCTCACCCTGGACCCTGGACCCAGGATTCCCTCCTCCAGCCAGTTGCAGGCACCTGGGACCTGGGCTTCTCTATCTCTGGCTGGCCACAGGCACCCAGGACCTGGGCCAGCTTTCCCTGGGCCAGCTGCAGCAGCAGATTACCACAGGGCGGGCGGTTTGTTCCTCTCCCAGGTTGCAGCCACAGCCACTGGCACCCAGGACTGTGGGGTGGGCAGCTTGTCCCTCTCCCAGGCCAGAGCCTGTCTGGTTCCCATTCCTCTCTCATGAGCTCATTTGTGCCTGGCTAGTGCCAATTCCTCTCTCCCCAGTGTTGAGTGTCTTAGCCATTATGGCGTGACGGCATGACGGTGTGATGGTGTGACGACCATTTGCATATTAGCTCTTTATTATATAGGATGTTCTCTTGTAGCTTGAGTCTTGGCTCTGAATTCTTTCCTAACCAGAACTCAAATACTGAGGTTGCTGAGCCCAGGTCCAGTCTGACCCCATGGGTCTAAAACCTGGTACCATTCCTGCCACCCACAACAGAAGGATATATGAAATTGGAGGGATCTTAAAAGTCAGAAATTTAACCAATCACTAACTGCATAGAAATTCAATGTAACTCAGTATCATATAAGAACAACTGCAATAAAAAATCAAACCATCCTCTGTAAGAAATAAAGTAATCCAGTGTTAAGAAGCAGCATGCCATGGTAGAGGGGCATGGCTTTTATTTTAAACAGATTTGATTTTAAGCCTCTGTTTCAATTCCTTCTTGCTCTATTACCTTGGGCAAAGTCTACTAACTTCTCTAAATACCAGATTTCTTGTCCCTAAAAAAATGCATATTACTATCTACTGATGGTTTTAATTGGAGTAAGCATATACATAATATATTTAGCACAGTACCTAGCCCATAGCAAGTGCTGGGTAAATATTGCTATTTTCATCCTATGACCACCCATCTGGGTAACTTAAAAAAAAAATGGCATGGGAAAATCAAGAGTGTGTTTTGCATTTCCATTTGAGCTCTTCCTAGCAGAGCTGTTTCTAGAAGCACTGATTCTGCTACAAGCAATCAATCATATTTTATTTATCTACACAGATGTAATATATCATTCCTGTTTCCACAGAAACAAATTTACACACATAAAAAGTGCTTTAAAATTTTTTTCTACTTTCTCTTAACCAGATGTCCTAGTGTTTCTACCCGTTACTATATTTCCAAAAATAAATAAATACAGGCCTAAGGGGATAGGTTAATAGTCCAGAGATTTCTGCAAGTGTGTATTAAGTTAGGACTCAATTAAGATTTACTGATATTACATAGATAAATATGTTTAAACAGTGAATAATTCTGAATTTCAATCACAAATAGCCAAGTATGGCTCTTTTCTCATCTCTTGACTTGCTTGAATTAAAAGTTTGGAAAATAGTTTCCAGCAGAAATATTAAAATATACAAAGACTGTTTTGATCACCTTCTGCTGCATCAGGGACTCCACCTTAACTCAGACCTGGTTGGTTGTATTAAGTTCAAAGTTTGACAGATTGAACCATCCTAATTACTCTTCCCTTTATGTCAGTAATATTTTTGAAAGGCCTATTTTTATTTATGTATTTATTTATTTATTTTTATTTTTTATTTTTTGGTTTAAAATGACTGTCTCCACCAAGATCCAGAAAAGCTGCTAGGCTTTCAGCTAACAAAGAATCCCTTATTCTGCCAGGACACAAACAAGTCAGTGACCCCACAGAGCTGCTAGCTCTCTCTTCCCCAGTTTCTGTGCTGCTGGTTTAGAGGATAGAATGCTGCAATCTGTTCACAGTGTGAGATGGAGAGGTCTCTAGTACACATGGCAGCTCTTTCTGCTCTGTTTGTTATGGTCCCTGATCCTTCCCAAAAGACTGACAGTGAAAGAAGCTACTGTTGCTCTGCCCTGGGAAGCTCTTCAGGCCAAACAGCCCTGCCCGGCCCTATGTGGCCCTATAATTTCCTCACCTTGGCAACATGCGGCCAAGGACTTTGCTGCTCAAAGTGCACTTCTCAGACTAGCAGCTTCAGAAGCTTGTTAGAAATGTAGGCTAAGCCAAACTCCAGATGGGGTGAATCAGAATATGCATTTTTACAAGACTGCCAGGTAATTCGTTTGTACTTTAAAGTTTAAGAAGCAATGCCCTAGGTCAGAACATCCAGCCAAGAAAGAGAAGGAGAAAACAAAAGCATTGAAAAGGTGAACTTCATTTTCTTTGCCCTTGATGTTCTTTCTTCCTCCAATCTCCAGGCCCCATCTCCATCTACCTAAATCCCACACTGCTTTTCTTTGAGCTGTCTGAAATGCTTCCTGAGTGAAAATCTTTACTGATGTCTCTCCCATTCATTTACCTGTATTGTTCCTTTGGCTCTTACCATGGTCTGTTAACACTGTACACGTATTTTTGCAGGAGTCTAATCCATCCTGCTCCAGCTTAAGACTTGCTAGAACCATCTTTATATCCTCTATAGCAGTGATTCTCAACCTGTGGGTCGCTAACCTGTGGGTCATGACCCCTTTGGGGGTCGAAGGACTCTTTCACAGGGGTCGCCTAAAACCATAGGAAAACACATATATAATTACATATTGTTTTTGTGATTAATCACTATGCTTTAATTATGTTCAATTTATAACAATGAAAATACATCCTGCATATCAGAGATTTCCATTACACTTCATAACAGTAGCAAAATTACAGTTATGAAGTAGCAACAAAAATAATTTTATGGTTGGGGGTCACCACAACATGAGGAACTGTATTAAAGGGTTGCGGCATTAGGAAGGTTGAGAACCACTGCTCTATAGGGTCTAGCTTAGGGGCCCTGGAAAAAAGCTTATTTATTGTGTAGGAGAAAGATATTAACCAAGTAGATATATAGTTACAAACTAAGACTTGTGCTATGAAATGAGGATATTAGTATATGATAGCGAAACTTAAGCTGGTTGGGGAAGTGGATGTTCCTCAAGGAAAGCTCTCTGAGGAAGTGAAGAGGGAATCAGAGTTAGCCAGGGGAAGCCCAGGGGACAGCACTGCAGGTGGAAACTGCAGGGACAGAGGAATAGAAACCTGGAGGTGGGAAAGGGTTTGATCCCAGAAGTGTAAGGACCAGAGTGATTGGAGCACAATGAGCAGGAGGAGGAACCAGGTCAAGCAATGCTTTCAGGATTTATCTTTTTGATCCTATGGGAAGCCATTGAAATTTCTTGAGTGGAGGAGTGATGGAGACCTATTTACATTTTCATTTTAAGACCAGTTTGTGTTACATGGGAAATACTTTGAAATAAATCAAGAATAGAAGGGAGACCATTTTAAAGACCTGATAAGAGAGAAGAAAGTGTTTAGATGAGATTTAAAACTGGGAAGATGAGGAAGACAGATTTGAACTACATTCTGGAGGTAAGAAGAACTCAAATTTGCAAATGATTGGGAGTAGGGATGGAAACATTAACTATAATGGCCATATTTCTTCTTTAAACCACTAGGTGGATGGTGAGGTCATTCACATATTTGATACAGTTGGAAATTTGGGAAAGAAAACTTAAAAATCCATTTTGGATATGAAGTTGAGATCATGTCAGAGAACCAAGTGGCATAGTCAAATAGACAGTTAGTATACAGATTTGGGATAGATCTGGTTGGAAATTAGATATTTCAAAGCCATTAGCATTTAGATGGTATTTGGTGCTATTGTATGGAGGGAGTATAGAATGACCAGAGGAAAAAGCTCATTTTCAGTCCCAAGGAACTACAGCATTAAGAGGAGCTGTCAAAGGTGACTGGCAGTCTGGAGAGGTGTTGAATAATTCTGGAGCAAAGAAAATAGTCTTTTGAGAAAGAAGATGCGGTCAGCTGTATTGAATACTACGGAGAGGTCAAGCAAGATAATGTGTCACTACAGATTAAAACATAGTTGTTTTATTAGGGTGGTGGTTTTAAAAGTATACTATCTTCTATACTGTGTAAGCTTTATTTAGTAATGAAAACTAATTAACATCTAATTATTTTGATAACTTAATTTTAACAGGATAATACCTTTGATATATTAACTTCATCTTGATCACCAAACTCTTTATTAATCGTTATTTTTGCATTTCTCTAGTGTCATCTTGTATATTAAACAGTTAATTCTCTTTTCTTCAGTCTAGGATTAAATCTTCAACTGTTTTGAAACTGACTAGCCCTGCAGCTTAACAGCACAACTGCTAAATGCACAAAATCCCTGCCTTATAGACACCACATAGAATGTCGTTGCTACATATCATAGTTTTGGAATGATCTAAAACAAATGACCTATTTCTTTCTTTAAATTTATTTATAGAATTTTGCCAAAAGTGTCCCTTTCCTTACGAAAAATAAAAGTGACCTTATTCAGGTAAATTCTGGTCTTAATTTGACAGATATAGATGTGCATTAGGCAAAGAGACCTAAAAGTATCTGAAAAAGATGTTGTTGTTTTTATTTTATTATTATTATTATTATTATTTACATTCTGATATTATATTCAGGAACTAAAGAAAGGAAGTGACAACTATTATCTTCCCAGTTTGAGGGTAAGAGCGAATGGAGATGGTCAAATCCCCATTCTGCACTTAAATACCTTGACTATTCATTTTCTTCACAATGACTCAGTGTGTCACCACCCTGTGGTACTTTTGAATAGAAGAAAAGAAAGAGAAAGGAGACTTCAAAAGGACTGGTCTCAGCACAATTGGCAGGACTCCATTCACTTTCCCTAACTTTCCACCTTAGGCTTTAATTATGCTGCTAGGTAGTATTCTCAGCTCCAGCACAAATTCTTCTGGGCAAGAATTCAAATGTATGCAGATTGTCTTTTGTAACCCTCTGCAGCTCTGTGATGCTTACCTGAACCATTCCAAAGTCACTTCCATGCTGAATGTCTCATGAGAAAAGATAGATCTCCATGTCACTCCCTTGTTTTCTTACTGTGCACCTCCTCTTTGCTGTATCATTGGGCTACTCACATAGGCCTCCAGAAACATGTCATCCTTTCTCTTTGTGTAATGAAAAACACAACATTACCTACACAGCCCTGAGGACAAAGGGAGTAAAGGGGAATGTTGGAGAACTCTAGCACCTGTTTGGAGGAGAGTGGCAGTATATTTAGAGCAGTGGTTCTCAACCTTCCTAGTGCCGCGACCCTTTAATACAGTCCCTCAGTTTATGGTGACCCCCACCATAAAATTATTTTCGTTGCTACTTCATAACTGTAATTTTGCTACTGTTATGAATAGTAATGGAAATATCTGATATGCAGGATGTATTTTCATTGTTACAAATTGAACATAAAGCATAGTGATTAATCACAAAAACAGTATGTAATTATATATGTGTTTTCCTATGGTCTTAGGCGACCCCTGTGAAAGAGTCCTTCGACCCCCAAAGGGTTTATGACCCACAGGTTAAGAACCGCTGATTTAGAGGCTTTACAGGTGTCCTAACTAGGTGGCTCAGTTGGTTGGAGTATCTTCCTATACACCATTTTTGAAATCACCTTTTCCATATTAGCTGCACCATTTTACATTCCAACCAGGAATACCTGGCTCTGTGAAAAGAAGAAAAATAATGTTTCTCAACAAGAAATCATGGTTTGGTTTGGTTTTAAATATATTTTTATTGATTTCAGAAAGGAAGGGAGAGAGGCAGAGAGATAGAAATACCAGTGATGAGAGAGAATTACTGATTGGCTGCCTCTTGCATGCCCCACACTGAGGATTGAACCCAAAATCCGGGCATATGCCCTGACCAGAAATCAAACCCTGACCTTCTGGTTCATAGGTCACCATTCAATCACTGAGCCTGCTGGCCGGGCCATTGTGTTTCTTTCTCTCTCCCTTCTTCTCTCTCTAAAATCAATTTAAATAAAAACATATCCTTGGGTGACAATTAAGGGAAAAAAAAGATTTTACATAGCAGGTGCCATGGTGGCAAGAGATGAGAGCTTTTTAGGAAAGGATGATTGTATTTTTTCCAGTGACATTCTTGACTTTTAATTTTCACTTAGAGAGAATTAAATACAGCCATGTTTAGCTTGTGTTTCTCCTTTATCTATTAGAGGAGCCCTCCCAGGTCACAGAGGAAAAACACACCTTTCTATGACTGGCTGCTCTTTTATCATAAACCAACTTCTTTTTGGGAGAACCATTCAACTGATATGGTTGTTCTTGGGGTAGAGCTGCTGTGAAGCTGTCTGATTGAGTGAACAGATATTTTTCATCCTACCAAAAGCTATATTGGTATACAAGAATACCTGTTAGGACAGTGTGATCCTGGCCTCACATATGGGCAAATAGTTCACTTAGATTCAGTGGTATAGGAAAGAAGGAAAAAGTACACTAATAATTCATGCAAAAACAGAATGTGGAAATGCCCATTTGAGAATTGATCTAAGGTTTCTTTCTACTTAAAACTAAAGGCTCCTGTTACAGGGTGCTCCATAAAATGACTTGTAGGTTATTTCCCAGTCACTGACTCATTTACTGTGATAACTAGAAATACGTTTAACAAATATTTAAACGTATTTCTATGTATTTTCCCTCCCTCTTGGTACAAAATATACTTCCTAGCTTACTGACTCTGTTTGGCCATGTAACTTCCTTTAGCTAATGTAAGTAAGAAAAAACTATAAATAAAATGTGTTTTTATAATTTTATTTAATTTTTGTGCTTCGTGCATCTACCATGCCCCAAGTAGCTGTTATTTATGATGGAGAGACCTACAATCTGAGAGATATATAGAGCACCTGAATTAATCTGAAAAGTAATCATATTATTTTAAATCTTAAAACACATATACTTATATGTGAATAAGGGGTTAAATTTTTCTTAAAGTTTTCTTTTCAAAGCCTGTGTGAAGTAATTGGGGAAGTGACTCAGCTGTGAATCCAGCAAGCAGAAAGATAGGCATGGCCAGGCCAACCCACCAGGAGTCAAAACATCATCTCATCCACATCATCTCATCACCTGATGACTAAAGGACAATAGCTGACTCCTACACCAGCTGCATTCCTCACCCCAACCCCCTTCCCACTTATGCCTTAGCCTTGAAAAACCGGTTTCCCTGAATACTTATCTGGCAGGGGCCTTTGATCATAGTCTCACCTCCCCTTACCACTGTCATGGTTGGAGTGGGAGGGCTGCAAAAGCCTGCAAAAAGCCCAGGAACTAAGAACAAAGAACTTAGTGCCCTTTATAAAGTCAGAAGCCATTGCAATCAGCACTCAGCTTTGGGAACAAATTCCCCTGAGCCACAGCACAATAAAGCGCATTTTCTGAATCTTCCGCGTACTGGTTGTATGTCTTCCCGCCTCCTGGAAATTTTGCCATAACACTACCTTATCCCAAACCTCACAACCAACATGTGGACCCAAACCCAATCCAAAGCCTAGAGCCATGTCTATCCATCCTGCTTTATGAAGCATAACTTCCCAACCAAACCATCCTAGATCAGCAAAATCATAGTCAACTATATATCATGAACACTTAATGTATGTTCTTGCTCTAGGATTATTTGTAGCATTATTGTGGCAACAGCTGACTAATACACATACTTAGAAGGAATATGGTATAAACATAAGCACAGGAAGGCAATTTACCTAGATTAATAATTTCCTAGTCTAAACTATAAAGAGCATAGCAGCAAAATCACTTAGTCATGTCATTTAGTTTAGGTTGGAGAGGGAGGGCTGCAAAAGCCTGCAAAAAGCCCAGGAACTAAGAACAAAGAACTTAGTGCCCTTTATAAAATCAGAAGTCATTGCAATCAGCACTCAGCTTTGGGAACAAATTCCCCTGAGCCACAGCACAATAAAGCGCATTTTCTGAATCTTCCGCGTACTGGTTGTATGTCTTCCCGCCTCCTGGAAATTTTGCCATAACACTACCTTATCCCAAACCTCACAACCAACATGTGGACCCAAACCCAATCCAAAGCCTAGAGCCATGTCTATCCATCCTGCTTTATGAAGCATAACTTCCCAACCAAACCATCCTAGATCAGCAAAATCATAGTCAACTATATATCATGAACACTTAATGTATGTTCTTGCTCTAGGATTATTTGTAGCATTATTGTGGCAACAGCTGACTAATACACATACTTAGAAGGAATATGGTATAAACATAAGCACAGGAAGGCAATTTACCTAGATTAATAATTTCCTAGTCTAAACTATAAAGAGCATAGCAGCAAAATCACTTAGTCATGTCATTTAGTTTAAAATTCATTGTATACTTCTCTACACCTCTTTATAAATCCACTTAGAAAATAAAGCTAATGTAAAAATATATTGAATTTAAAAATGAGTAAAAGTCATTTAAAATAAAGTCATTTTATTTTCAAATATTTTTAGAACTCCCCACAACAATCTTTCTTAAATAAGGTGGTTAGCAGAGTTACAATAATATTATTATTTGCAATCAGTTCTCCATCCATCTATCCATCCATCCAACCATCTATCCATCTACATTTATTATTTTTTCAGTTTATATTATCATTTAAGAACAAGGCAATAGGTCTTAAATAATTCACATAAGAATTTAGAAATAGAAAATTTATTTAAATTTCCTGTATTTCAATTACATAAGAAACCCATGATCACTAGGGCAAAATTACAAAATACAGATAAACAAACAAAAACGACCCCACATAAATGTACCATCTAGAGATAACTTTTGTGCAAATTTCATTGTTCATATTTGCAAAGCTTCTTTTCTATGTGTGCCTGCCTGTATGTATTTTTATATACATTTAATTAAAATGAACTCTTAAGGTGCATACTGTTCTATAAACTGCTATTATCATTAAGTGTTACATTGAAACTTCTCTCTATGACAATAACATAGTCCTATCCTATCTAATAAAAGAGAAACATGGTAATTAGCCATACGTCCACTACCCTTCCCATTGGCTAATCAGGGCGATATGCAAATTAACTGCCAGCCAAGATGGCGGCTGGCAGCCAGGCAGCTTGAAGCGAACATGAGGTTTGCTTGCTTCAGTGACGGAGGACTCCAACGTTCCCTGCCTGCCGCTGCCGACCTCTGAGCTTTCAGTTTGAAACACTGTTACAAC
>NW_006287924.1:272026-279197 GCF_000327345.1 Myotis davidii | reverse complement strand
GCAAATTGACCAAACTGCGGGATGACTGGTCGCTATGATATTCACTGACTACCAGGGGGCAGACGCTCAATGCTGGAGCTGCCCCCTGGTGGTGTGCTACCATAGTGGGAGTGCCAATTAACCAGAAGCCAGGCTCATGGCTGGCGAGTGCAGTGGTGGTGTTAGGAGCCTCTGCTGCAGGCAAGTGGTAAGGAGCGAGGGGTCCCAGACTGTGAGAGCCCTGGACTGCGAGAGGGATGTCCATCTCCAGGCTTAGGTCTGATCCCCAGGGGAAGTGGGCCTAAGCCAGCAGGCAAACACCCCCTGAGGGGTCCAAGAGGGTGCAGACCAGGCTGAGAGACCCTTCCTCCTGTGTACCAGGCCTTTAGCATAATATGTTTCTTTCTTCTTTCCTTTTTTTTTTTTTTTTTTAAATTCTTAACCAAGGATATATTTTCCATGGATTTTTAGAGAGAGTAGAAGTAGGGGGAGAAACATCGATGTGAGAGAGACACATCAATTGGTTGCCTCCCAAAAGTGCCCAACTGGGGCCGGAGAATGAGCCTTCAACCAAGGTATGTGCCCTTGACCAGAATCAAACCATGGACTCTTCAGTCCATGGGCCAATGCTCTAACCACTTAGCAAAATTGGCTAGGACTACATAATTATTTTTAATGGCTGTCCAACATTTAATAAAATATGTGCTCTATAATGTGTTCATTAGTCCCCTATCTTCAGGTATTAAGGTTGTTTTCAGGGTAGATATTTTTCTTTTTCTTTTTTTCATTATAAATAACTCGAATGAACATTCTTATTCATGTATTTTTCTCACTTTTCAAATTATTTCCTTAGGATCAATTTCTAGGAGTGATATTGCTCATTTAAAAGATATGTACATGTTTAAGACCCTTGTCAAGACAAGTTCCAGAAAAGAGGTATCCATTTACACTTCCAATAAGACTTTTTCCATATCTTTCAATGAACACTCAGTGCTCCTTTTAAAAGATATTTTCCATCATCTGTTTTCTTCTATGTATCTACCTACTTTACTTCCACTTAGAAAAATTTGAGAAATTCCTTAATTCCATTTCCCCTGTAATATATAAAAAAATAAAATATGACTTAGGAAATGTCTTAAATGCCTTGGAATAAGTAAAAATAATTATGACAACAAAATAAGTGTTCTTTAGCAAAAAAAATACTATTAATTTTGGCCTCAAGGTTGTTTAGAATAGTGGTCCCCAATCTTTTTTTGGCTATGCCCCACCTAAGCATCTCTAAAATCCTGATGCACCCCCTGTGACATATAATTCTTATTATTCAAAAAGTGAATTTCTAGTCAAGTGGAGGAAGCCTAAAAGGCCATTAACTTGGTCTAAACAAGCTTCCAAAGAACATGACGTCCATGGAAGAGAAAAATAAAAGACAGAAAGGACAGTTGAAGTACCGAGGAAGAACTAATAATAATATGAAATGATATGAAAAAATAGCAAATAAAGTTTTAAAACAGAGAACTGAAATGCTTAAATATCTCACAATATATATTTATATACTATACATGAGGCCCCTAGAACCATAGAAATGCAAAATTTTACTGTTAATAACTCATTCTTGAATTGCTCCCCTTAAAAATCAAATTGCTTCCCTGTGGAGCATGTGCCCCACATTAGGAACCACTGGTTTAGAATAACCTCTAACAAAATCATAACACTTTACAATCATGATATTAAATAGGGTTTGTTGGAAATGAGTCATTTTGTACACATTGGAAGTTATATAGTTAGTTTAATGTCACTGTATTTAATTAACTTAAATTGTCACTGGCACATCATTATATTTTGAAAACCCTCCTCAGCTCTAGCTGGTATGGTTCAGTGGATAGAGTATTGGCCTGTGGGCTGAAGGGTCCCAGGTTTGATTCCAGTCTAGGGCACATGCCTGGGTTTCAGCTCAATCCCCAGTGGGGGGTGTGCAGGAGGCAGCCGATGAACGATTCTCTCTCAATGATTCTCTCTCATCATTGATGTTTCTCTCTCTCTCTCTCCCTCTCCCTCTCCCTTCCTCTCTGAAATCAATAAAAATATATTTAAAAGAAAAAAAGAAAAACCATCTTCAGTCAGAGAGCTCTTAGCAGTGAACAACAACAACCAAAAATCACAATTCCTCTAAATTACCAGATCTATCTGACTAATTTATGAGGTGGAGAAGAAGGAATAAAGCAGTAGATTCTCTAGCAGTGGGAGTAAAATATATACAATTAGAAATATAAAGATGCTACTATGGAGAAAACAAGCATTAAGATCAAGAAACATTTTCATGTGAAAAACTCAGTCTTTTGCAGCCATTAATATATATGATTACAAATTAGTGCCAGGATTTTAAATGGGATGTTACTTGTAAGTGACAACTGCATTGGAGTGCACCCTGTGCATCCTGCAACTCCCAGAAATCAGAAAAGCACATTAAAAGAAATCCTTCTTTATTGAGTGGTTTTAAGAAGACAAAATAAAAATAAGGTGTTTTTAATATTACAAAACAAGCTATTGCAGCAAAGAATATATGGGAAATTGAAGATCTCTTCAAGACCAACACCTAAGATGTCTTTTTCTTATCTTAATGATTCATGTGCATGTTGAGGGAAATTAGGAAGTTCTAATTGCAAAATTAGATTTTAAAAGACGTTATTCCAAAATACTTTGGCACAGATGCTTTCTTTATTCACTTTTATAGCTCATTAGGGCTTTTTTTTTAGCATTTACATAAAACTTTATATTTCAACGTATTTGTTAGACAGAATCACTAACATTAGTCTATTCAATGTTATACTGAGGAGCAATATTCTTTAAAATAATTTGCATCTTAAAAAAATCGATCTCTCTTATTTGTTTCTCTTGCATCATGTATATTTCCTGGGAGTGCCTTTTTATTCCAATTCAGTACAACAAACATTTACTGAATAATCACTTGGCACAGAGTTTCCAAAGAACTAAGAAGATAGAGATAGAAAGCATATTAGTGGTTGCCAGGGGCTGGGGAAGAGGAATGGAGAGTGACTACTTAGTGGGTACAGGGTTTCCTTTTTTGATGATTAAATAGTTTTGGAACCACTTAGTGGTGATGGTTGTACAACACAGTGAATGTATTAAATGCCACTGTACAGTTTAAAATGGTTAAAATGGTAAATGTTATGCATTTTATCACAATTTTTACAAAATCATGCAGAAAAAATAACAGTCAATGAAGGAAAGGCAATACATTTTCTACTTTAGAAGTACATTTAATCAGAAATGTATTTAAATTACTTTTTCCAATATCACTATTGATTTCATGCAATAACAATGCCAAATCCAATTTAATATGCATGTATAATTAGGACAGTCATAGGCAGTCATACTTAAACCTGAACAGGAACACTGAAATTAGCAATATATGGTCCTTGCCTTCAAGTAGCTTTCAATTTTATAGGGAATGAAATAGCTATAAAAAATGTCTGAGACAGAATGTCAAAAACATATACTATAGAAGTGAATATAGTACTAAGGAAGCAAAGAGCACAATTAGATTAATTATTAGAGAAATCATCAAGGATGCAATAGCTTTGTACTTGATCTTCAAAGATAGGTAATACTTTGCCAATCACATGAGACTGTAACACTCAGTCTAGGTCAGCGGTTCTCAACCTGTGGGTCTTGACCCCTTCACAGGGATCACCTAAGACCATCCTGCATATCAGATATTTACATTATGATTCATAACAGTAGCAACATTACAGTTATGAAGTAGCAACAAAAATAATTTTATGGTTGGGTCACAATATGAGGAACTGTATTTAAAAGGCCAGAAGGTTGAGAACCACTGGTAGGTGAAGAGAAGAAGATGAGAAAAAGTACAAAACCAAGAAATGAAAAATAGTTATGGGGAATATGGAGTAGCTATGCTTGGCTGAAGGGCATAGTTGAGTAGGCCAAACAATAGAAAGTTGAGGAAGTATCAATGACTCAAGGGATAAAACTGAAAACAGTGAGTTTACAGATGACTTAGAAGTAATAGATTCCAACTTTGCTCCTTCAAAATGGATCTTTCTTATAGCATCTGATGAGTGGCCACTTAGCTGCTTTTAGAATTCCTCTGACTCTGACATCAGCACCTTCAGAGCCTGGACTGTTATTAGATGACTGAACTTGTTAGAGTTCTTGTATTGGTCAAAACTCTGCCAGGGCTGGCGTGGCTCAGTGGTTGAGCACAGACCTATTCGATTCCCAGTCAGGGCACATGCCTGAGTTTCAGGTGATCATCAGTGTGGGACATGCAGGAGTCAACTGATCAATGATTTTTCACTCATCATTGATGTTTCTCTCTCTTTCCGATCAATGATTCTCTCTCATCATTAATGTTTGTCTCTCTCCCTCTCCCTTTCTCTCTGAAATCAATTAAAAAAATCTGCCTCCCCACAATTACTATCCATTTATTTTAGTTCTACCTTAAGAAACCATACAAAATAAATGAAATTTTTAATATCAACTCTTCCAGTATTTGAGTCAGTAAGTATATTCTCCTTTTCTCTTTTTTAATTTAGATATGCCTGGGCCCTTTCATTGTTTCTCATTTGAACTGCTTTTTAAGATTCCAGCAATTCTAGTTAATCTGCCCTCTGTAAATTCCTGTGTTCCTATTTCATTGTGGCAATCAGTATTGAATTCATTTCTTTAGTTTTGGTCTGAGTAGCATCTCTTCTGCTTGTAATACAGCCTGAGGCTCTATTCAAAGTTCTGATAGGCATATCACCTAGTTGACATATACTAAGCTTAGAGTCGGCGAAAACCTGCTTAAAATTGTTTTTCTTTCATAAGTGCAAATATTAAGTCACTTCTCCCAATTTAGTACTTGGTGTTGTACTTCTAAATTTATCATTTAAAACTTTTATTGTATTGGTTTTTGCCTATAATTATATACTTTGAGAACTGTTAGGATCTGATTCTGTTATTGGGTATATTGGCTACCATAATATCTTCTTGCCATTCATTAATTTGGTAAGCATCCCTTTGATGTTGATATTCAGAGCATTAATAAAATGTTTGAGAAATTGCAGATCATGTAATTTAAACAAGCCACCATAATTTTCCTTCCAGGTACACTTTGAATTAGTTGTTAGTCATCTCTGGAAATGATCATTGAATTAATTAAGAATCCAGCCATAATAGTGACTTCTAACAAACAGAATATACATTATTTTTCCATTTTAAAAAAAAAGGATTGTGGCCACCTTCTTGTGGTCTCTTGGATTGTTCAATCGAGGGGAGGGGAATGAATGTTAGCTGTCATGTCATAAAGACTGTGTTAGGTGTGCACTGGAGTGTACCCATATCTTTCCCTTTCTCCTTTCTTTCCCCTACAGGCCTGCATGTCCTAAACTCTACAGGTCCCCATTGCAATCAGGGGAGCAATGAGCAGTGGCAGCTCATCCAGGGCTAACACCCTGAACCTGTCTCCAAAGTTCCCTTTTCTCTGACTTTCTAGAGAGCCAAAGCACCCCAGCCTAGGCTCTCCTGTTGCTTCTATCCTAAGCTCTTCCTGTGTCAGCGCCCCCAGCTTTAATAAATGTACTCTCAAAATCATTTGGACTGGTGTGAAACCTTTTGTGCATGAAGATAAGAACCCACACACACCGGCTGCCTTAGGCAGACTCATTAAGAGTCAGGTCCCCTTTCCAGGAACATACGTGCTCCTTGGCTTGTGGTTATATCACTCCAATCTTTGTATCTGTGGTCACATAACTTCCTCCTCTTCTGTTCTCAAATAAGAGGCCATGTAGAGTCATTAATTGACCTAATTTCAACATTGTGAGTCTCTGGGAAAAGGGAAGCCTGAGGAGAGGGAGATTAAAAAAAGAAGACGGAGGAGGAGGAGAAGAATAAGGGGAAGAAGAAGAAGATGATGAGCCCTGGCTGATTGCTCAGTGGTTAGAGCATTGGCTTGCAGACCAAAGGGTCTCCAGTTCAATTGCTGGTCAAAGGCACGCATCTGAGTTGCAAGTTCCCCAGTCCCAGTAGGGCAGTGGTTCTCAACCTTGTCTGCACATTAGAATCACCTGGAAATCTTTTTAAAATACTGATTTCTGGGCCTCATCCTCCAGAAATTCTGTTTCTTTGTTATGGGGTGGGGCCACAACATTAGTAACAAAGAAACAGAATTTCCAGAGGATGAGGCCCAGAAATCAGGATTTTTTTTTTTTTTAACACTAGATTGCCCAATGAAGTCATTTTGACTGCTTTTTAATTTCTATTAGGAAAACAATGATGTATATAATGACAGAATGTCTTAGAATTTTGTGACTTTTTATACAACATATAAATGCATTTATTAATAATTGTAGTTACCTCCCCCTCCTTCATTTCCAGTATATATATATGTGTTATTACCTATATTGCCCGAAAGCAGTCATTTTGACTGCTTGGGGAAATTTTTAAAAAAGTGCACAGAAGAAGGCCGCCAAATTTTGAGGAACGATTGGACAACAACATTATCGCAAATATGTGCATTTATTGGGATTTTATATGCTCGTGGAGCCTATGAGGCAAAAAATTTAAAACTCAGTTATTTATGGTCAGCAAAGTAGGGTCCCGAATGTTTTAGAAAAACTATGGCCAGAGAAAATTTCAACAAATCCTACGATTTATTCATTTTGACAAATGAACCGAAAGAAGTAGGCACCTACAAACAAATAAGTTTGCCTTGGTTTCAGAAATATGGGACAAGTTCATTGAAAATAATCAAGCTTGCTATCAACCAGGGCAAAATATAACAGTTGACGAGCAATTATTTCCGTCAAAAGCCAGGTGCAAGTTTACACAGTATATGCCTAATAAACCACAAAGTTGGGGCATCAATTTCTGGCTTGCATCAGACATTAGTAGCAAATATGTTTTGAATGGTTTTCCTTATTTGGGGAAAGATGAACAACAAACATCGTCAATGCTTCTCAGTGAACACGCTGTTCTGAAACTTGTCGAGCCATATACAGGCTGTGGAAGAAATGTCACGACCGATAACTTTTTCACTAGCATGTCACTCGCGACAAAATAATCAAATGACTCTTATTATTGAATTGAGTAAATTTCTTGTATGACCAGTTCGGCTCTGTATTGAAATAACAGTTTTCATTTTTTTTCGATTACCGTCACATGATACCAT
>NW_006287924.1:267620-271972 GCF_000327345.1 Myotis davidii | reverse complement strand
AAACATCGATCAGCTGCCTCCTGCACATCTCCTACTGGGGATATGCCCGCAACCCAGGTACATGCCCTTGACCGGAATCGAACCTGGGACCTTTCAGTCTGCAGGCTGACGCTCTATCCACTGAGCCAAACTGGTTTCGGTAGAAATCAGGATTTTAAACAGATTCCCAGGTGATTCTAATGTGCAGACAAGGTTGAGAACCACTGCAGTAGGGGCTCTTGGGAGGCAACCAATCCATGCGTCTGACATGGATGTTTCTCTCTCTCCCCTCCTCCTTCCTCCCTTCCACTCTCTCTAGAAACCAATGGCGGCGGGGGGGGGGGGGCGATAATAATTAAAATCAGGGGTCGGAGAGCAAAGGAGGGGAGAAGAAAAAAAAAGACTATGTTTGTTTTCCATTTTTTATGTAACAAATGTCTACAAATTTAGCTGCTTAACCCAGAATCCATTTATTAACTCACTGTTCTGTAAGTCGGATTCCAAAACAGCATGGCTAGGTTCTTCTCAGGGTTATCAAGTATTTTTGAGCAAGAACACCGTATGTAAGAATATGCTTAGAAATGTTTACTTGAGTAAAAGGAATCCATAGAGAAAAATAAAAGCTGGGAGAGCATTTGGGTTGATATCCAACAGCCCAGGATGGAAATAATGATGGCTCTGAAATTGCTGAGGTAACAGTAGGATTAGATTGAGAGTTTGGAAGGGAAAAAATCACTGAGGAAATAGAATACTGGATTTGGCAGGTTGAGTTATTGCTGGGCATTGGAAAGTTTTTCAATGGGGAGTTATTTAATGGTTTAATTGCTCAAGTTGTGTGAGGATGACATCCTGTGGGAGGATGTAAAAAAAAGAACTAAAAGATTATTAGGAGATAATTAAATTTATAAGTGTAGGAGATATAAAGTTATATATAGAGAGGCAGATATGGAGCATTTTAAAAAGTAGAAGAGTGAGAAGTGTTAAGTGGGAGACAAGAGTTTCAAGAAGGAAGAAGCTAAATATCATCTTATGCACTTTCTTAAGATTAGAGAGCATGGTGACCAAGAAGTTAAATTACAATGCCTTTAAAAGTGTATTGTAAGAAAGAAAAGGAGGGAGCCAGTCTATCTCTATGTGCAGCAATCTAGGGAAGCTGACAATATAAATAAAATATGTTTCTCTTAAAAGTGAAGAGAATGACCTGGTCTCTAAAAACTATTCCAATTCTAATGTTCTTTCTCTTTGGAGCTAAAGAACACTGGGAGGTTTCAAATAATGATTCGTTAAACATTTCTCTCAGTGGAGGTTGCTCAGTTAATTCATTACCAAAAATAACAATGCTGAATCTGAAGTGCTTCCTGAATTAAAAACAAACAAACAAAAACTTAGATTCAAGCCATCTTGAAGCTGTCCTTGCATCTGAGATACCTGATAGCCATCCATTGTGATACCTGACACCCATTCATCCCAGTCACCACCATCCATCAACCAAACTACCCTGGACCAAGCAAGCTCCTGGCAACCTTGGAAAACATCATCCAAAACTTTAAACAAAATTATAGTATTGAGACATAGTGGGCACCTAGAAGAACCATAAAGAATGGGTTTAAATAAGCACTTGCCATGTTTCTGTCTATTTTTTCTTTACATGCATTGGCCAATTTAACTGAAAGCAATGTGTTTTATTTTTGGTTATTCATAAACATACATGTCATTGCTAACCTCATTCGTTTTTCAAAAAAATATTTTTGATTTCAGAGAGGAAGGGAGAGGAAGAGAGAGATAGAAACATCAAAGATAAGAGAGAATCACTGATTGGCTGCTTCCTGCACATCCCCCACTGGAGATCAAGCCCGCAACCCAAGCATGTGTCCTGACTAGGAATTGAACCGTGACCTCCTGGTTCATAGGTTGAAGCTCGACCACTAAGCCACTGCAGCTGGGCACCTCATTCTTCCCTTTTCCTGCTAACTTTTTCTAATTACCTAAGAAAAATAAAACTCTCAACTTCTTTTTCTTTCTCTTTGCCAATTTCCCCATTTCTCTATTTTGTCAATTTGCTCAAAAACCAGCCTAAATCAATTCTGATAAAAGTAAGAGAACAGTAATTAAACACCTCTATTAAGAAAATAAAATTTATATACTTTGAGGTTAAATTAGGTGTTTTAAAGAACTAATACCATTAACTTCTAAAGTCCATGAAAACTAGGAACCATTCCTTTGAAAACATGCACACAATTTTTAAATGCATTATCACAGTCCTTTCGAACATGTTCCCCTCCTTCAGCAGAATATTCTGATTGTGTGTGTGTGTGTGTGTGTGCCTAATTGCTAACATTGCAGAAGTTTGATTTTCTGCTATTTTTCATTGCTAATCTATACTAATAATAGAGGAATATGCAAATTGTCCCTGATGCTGTCACAGTAACAGCAATAACCAAACAACAGGCTGTGTGGGGGTGACAAGGCCGGCTGAGGAGTTAGTGAGGAATGACCAAATGACTGAATAGCAGGCTGCGTGGGGCAACCAGGCCGACAGAGGAGAACAGTTAGGGTTGACCAGGCTGGCGGGGGGGGGGCAGTTAGGGATGATCAGGCCAGCAGGCAGAGGTGGTTAGGGGTGATCAGGCTGTCAGGGGGCATTTAGGGGCAATCAGGCAGGCAGGCAGGTGAGCAGTTAGGAGCCAGCGGTCCCAGATTGTGAGAGGGTACAGGCTGGGCCGAGGAAGACACCCCCCCCAATGCACAAATTTCATGCACCGGGCCTCTAGTGTCTAATAATTCAGATATGTTATGAGAAAAATAGGAATCTGTATAGTCCAGAAATTCAGCCACTTTCTTTAGTCCTGTTTCTAGAAGAAAATGCATTCTACATCCCTAATAAGGGATTTCCAAGTTTGGAGCACCAGCCACTAGAAAATTGAACATTACTTGTATATATGTAACCCAAATATGATTAACTATCATTTATTAAATTAACCAATCTGAATTTTCTGCTAGTATCCTCTTCAATTTATTTTGTTGGATAATAGCACCATAATTCCTTTTTTCTGTATCTAAGAAAGTGGCAACGCAGCACGGTCATAATGATGCACTCAGAACCTGATAGAACTGCATTCCAATCATGGTTCAATGACTTGCATGCTGTATGGCTCCAAGGAAATTATTTAAGTTCTTGTAACCTTCGTTATCCATTCCGTAAAAATAGGAATAATGTAAGTGCATATCTCTTAGAGTTATGGTGAGGATTAAATATGATCATATATGATAAGTTTCTTTCTCATCATAGGTGCTCAATAAATATCATTTCTAGATAGTAGAATGGTGGTCTTTTTTTTTCTTTCAAATTATGTACCCACATCATTAAAATATTTTCATCATATAGCTTTCATTCATTTATTTATAAATTATATACACATTCCTTCTAGGCTAGAGGAATATGAGCATAAAACATACATAAAATTAAAAATTATAAAAAATGACAAATATTAAACTCAACTTAAAGATAAATAAAAATATGAAGTATACATGGGATGCTTTTTGCATTTTAAATTCTTCAAACAATTCTAAACTCCAATGCAACTCAGAATTTTAAAAAATGAGTTATAAAATTCTATTTCCAAGTATTTTTGTGTGAAGAAATAAAACTGTTGATGGATGACTCACATCGTTTTCACACAAAATTACACAGTGATATAAACATTTCTAAACAACCATTTCCAGAAGACTGTTTCTATAACACTTGAAAAAAACCCACACTTTCTTATTGCTAAAACATCACCTTAACCTTATGGGATATATTCATTTCTTTGTTTTGTTTTAATATCTGTAGGAAGCTTAATTACTCACAGACACTTATCACTGGAAAGATCAACAAATTTGGAAGACTTTTTTCCATAAAATCTATCCTATATAATAAAAGAGAAATATGCAAATTAACCACCCCTCTGCTACACTCCAGCCACACCCACAAACCACGCCCACAAGCCAATCATCCTGACTATGCAAATTAACCCTACAAATATGGCGGTTAACTTGCATACGCAGGTGTCAAGCACCCCAGGAGGCCACGTCGGCTGTGGCTGTGGGCTCCCGGGACCTTGCCAGTGGAGAGCAGAGCAGGAGAGGAGCAGGCGGAGAGCGGGAGGTTTGGAGGACTTGGCAGAACAGGAGACTGCTGGACATAGAGCAGAGCGAAAGAGAGGGCAGCTGGGAGGGTGCGGCTCCCTCTGTCACCCCAGCTTCCTCACAGCTGTGGTGGAAACTGACATCAGGGAGGAGGAAGTCCCACTCCCACAGAATCAGCCAGAATCATCCTTTGGTTAGGCAACTCTCAGTGGCCTGACAGCCAGGACTCTCATTCACCTGCATCT
>NW_006287924.1:259152-266592 GCF_000327345.1 Myotis davidii | reverse complement strand
ACAAAAGTACTAGACAAAATGTAAGGACATGAGTCACACAAATGCAGTATTATGGATTTCATCTCTCTGTGTGGGACACATTCAATCCTATTTTAAATGCAGGAAAATTAACTGAACAGTTTATTGTGGATTCGATTTCAAAAATGGAGGCCAACCAATCTAAGTTAAGAGTTGAAAAATATAGTGGTTTGATGGATTATCTCAAATCTAGATCTGAAAAGGACAATGTGTGGATTGGTAAAATGATAATACTTCCATCATCTTCTGAGGGCAGTCCCAGAAATATGCAGCAGCGATATCAGGATGCTATGGCAATTGTAACGAAGTATGGCAAGCCCGATTTATTCATAACCATGACATGCAACCCCAAATGGCAGATATTGCAAACAATTTACAACGCTGGCAAAAAGTTGAAAACAGACCTGACTTGGTAGCCAGAGTTTTAATATTAAGCTGAATGCTCTTTTTAATGATATCTGTAAATTCCATTTATTTGGCAAAGTAATAGCTAAAATTCATGTCATTGAATTTCAGAAACATGGACTGCCTCACGCTCACATATTATTGATATTAGATAGTGAGTCCAAATTATGTTCTTCTAATTAATTCCCTTTCAATGTGCATGAATTTTGTGCACTGGGCTACTAGTATATATATAAAGCTAAGTGACCAACTGAGGGACCTTACATATGATGCACACTGGGAATTTAAAAATAAATGTTGACTCACGCATGCAGGATACATATAAAGCTCTCGCTGGCGCCAATCGCACGCGTGTGTTTCGATCTGTCATTGTCAATCGTGAATTTGGTTGTTTTTGTTGACATTCTGAAGCTGAAAGAAAGTGGAAGTGTCAACAGAATATGCCTGAAGACCAACTATGCGATTGGCCATAGCAAAAACAAGTTTAAAGTACTATAGTGTTTGGGGATGTTTCAGACAGTTGTCTCTTAAAACAAATATGAGATCAGATGATTCTGCTTATAGCAAATGGTTAGTAAAAGTTGGTGATGGCAAACTTGATAGCAGTTTTCATTTAGGAATGGGTATTATTGAAAATAGCGAATGGTTAGTAAAAGTTGGTGATGGCAAACTTGATAGAAGTTTTCATTTAGGAATGGATATTATAGAAATTCCCATGAAATGATTTGTAATGGATCTATTATTGAAGCTACCTTTGGAAATAGTGTATCTATAGATAATATTAAAAATATATCTAAACGTGTGATTCATTGTCCTAAAAATGAGAATGTTCATAAATTAAATGAAAAAATTTTGATATAATCAATGGAGATTTTCACAACTACTTCAGTGATGATTCCATCGATTAAATGGGTGATACTGAAAAGGAAAATTTTCTCACTGAATTTTTTAAAAAATATTTTTATTGATTTTAAAGAGGAAGGATGAGGGAATGAGAGATAGAAACATCAATGATGAGAGAGAATCACTGATCGGTTGTCTCCTGCATGCCCCCTACTGGGGATCAAGCCTGCCATCCAGGCATATGCCCTTGACAGGAATCAAACCTGGAACCCTTCACTCCTCAGGCTGATACTCTATCCACTGAACCAAACCAGCAAGGGCTCCCATCCAATTCATCCAATTTCTTAATAGTATTACTCCTTTGGGAATGGGTGTCATAAATTAAAATTGAAAGTAGGTGCAATCCTTGTGCTACTGAGAAATATTAATAGTTAATGGGGTCTTTGTAATGGTACCAGATTTATTATTAAAAGATTTCGACCTAATATAATTGAAGTTGAAATATTAACAGGATCTGTGGAAGGAGAGGTTGTTCTGATTCCAAGAATTGATTTGTCCCCGTCTGACACTGGCTTTCCATTTAAATTTATTCGAAGACAGTTTCCCGTGATGCCAGCATTTGCGATGACCATTAATAAATCACAAAGACAAACTCTAGACAGAGTAGTAATATTCCTACCTCGACCCGTTTTTGAACATGGTCAGTTATATGTTGCTCTCTCTCGAGTTCAAAGAGCGTGTGACATTAAACTTAAAAGTTGTAAATACTTCATCAGAAGGGACATTAGTTAAGCTCTCTGAAAGTGTTTTTACTCTTAATATGGTGTACAGGGAGATATTAGAATAAGTTTAATCAATTTATTGTTTTTATCAATGTTGTTTTTATATCATGTTTTCATTGTTTTATATCTTTTTGTTTTTATATTATGCTTTTGTTGTTTATATATCATGTTGTTATTGTTGATTTATTAATCAATTTATATATTGTTTTCATATGCATTTTACTGATTTTCTTTCATCTCTGACACTTCCATTATAGAGAAAGGGCGAATAGCGGTATTAAAATATTTCTTCTAATTAATTTCCTTCCAATGTGCATGAATCTGTGCACTGGGCCACTAGTAAAATGATATATTCTTAAGTTTGACAAGAGTTTGAAATATTTTGCCACAAGATAACCAGCAAACCTCTCTGCAATGCAAACTGTTATCACTGGCATTGCTCATGTCATGAGTACACACTTATTTAGCAGAGATTTATGTGGTCCTTACCATTTGCCAGGCACCATTTTTAGCACTTTACAAATATTAACTCAGTTAATCTCATAACAACATTATAAATTAGGTTTCATTCTCCTTTACAGATGAGATAAAGAAGGCAGAGACAAGTTAATAAAACACTTGTTCCAAGTCAGGCAGGATTTGAATCTAGCTATTTTGACTTTAGAAGCTCTGCTTTTAACAATTAGACACTGATGCCTACAATTCTACTAATGAAGATAAAATAACCTTCTATTACACTTGACACATGTAAACTACAATTTAACTGAAGTTTGCTATAAGCAGAGATTGGGGAGGTTGCCAATACCAATCCTTTGGTATCAGGAACTCTCCAGTTCCTTCAGGAGATCTGTTGCATTGTATATTCAAGTGAGCATTTAACATATGACAGATATTAGTAACCTTCATATACATAAAAACAGATGTCTTTTATATTTTCAATATAAATTCTTATATAGTCCTCAGAGGTAGGTGCACCTCTCTTTGGAAATTACTACTGTAGAATCTGAATGTATATGGAGGAGGAGCTAAAAAATATTTGCTTGTATCTACTGCCCAAGTTGGAAGTTCTGCTATGTATAAATGTATAAGATGTGTTCCCTCTGGACATGCGGATATACATATTTTTATTTATTGAAATCATGTCAGGCTAAAATCTACTGGCATAGATGAGTTAGTACTATGTTAACAATATAATTTGAGCTCTATCATAAATGTGTCACAGAAACTTTCTAAAGATTTTCACAAGGATAACGTGAAGCATTAAAATTAATTTATTGGTTTACTCTTCTCTACTTCTGGCATTGAAAGGATTTACTGGTTGAAGATGTATACAAGTAGTCCATACTATTGAAATGACTGGAAGAAATTAACTCAGCACTCTTAAACAAATCTTTCACTTATGTTTCAGATTGGACACTTTTTTCATTTCTATTTCATAGAAATATTAAGAACTAGTGGCCTGGTGAATGGATTCCTGCACATTGGAAGGAAATTTATTAGAAGAAAGATGTGTGTGGTAATTACATTACTGCAAAAAATTACATGTCAAAATAGTATATATGATATAGTATTATAAAATTGAGATACAAAATATTTTAATATCGCTATTCATCCTTTCTCTATAACAGAAGTGTCAGAGATGAAAGAAAATTAGTAAAATGTATATGAAAATAATATATAAATTCATTAATAAATCAACAATAACAACATAATATATAAACACCAAAGACATGATATAAAAATAACAAAGACAAGATAGAAAAACAACATTGATAAAAACAACGATTGATAAATTGATTAATAAATAAACAACAAGATATAACAACAACAAAGACATGATATAAAACAACATTGATAAATTGATTAAACTTATTCTAATATCTCCCTGTACACCACATTTAGAGTAAAAGCACAGATACCGATGGACTGTAGTTCTAGTTTAGGGAATCAAATGTTATATGCAGATTCTTCAAAGGGGGTTGATGTCCTTAACTATCCCCACTATTGTTCACAGATCATCTGTATTTAAAGATTAATGCAGGCGCATGAATAAGAATTCTTAAGATGCAACCAAAATATGTATTAATCACAGCTGTTGGTGTGATTAGCAATGTACTACAAAGTATGAAAGGAGGATTGTAGTATTTTGTTCCACATATTAATGGTGCTAAAACTAAATTCTCTATAATTCCTAACCCAAATTATTCTTACAACTAGAGACAGCTTTCTTTCTCTGAAATATTTTTCTTCCATCTAAGTCATGCATATCAGAATATCATTCTGCAGATTGATTATCCAGGTTGTTGTTCAAAATTCCAAGTTGAAACTTTCAAGAGATGAGTGAAAAGAAAGGAATAAGCAATACCTACAGGAAGTTTTCAGAATCAATAACTGCAGAAGACCTCCAAATAGGTGTGCTAAGTGTGTGCACAGACAATATTGCTAGGTATTGCTAATTCAAATTCACTATTATTTTAAGTTGCATCTATCAAACAAGAAATCATTATTGAGCCATGCTTTTGTATAGGCATTGTGTTTGAGTGTAGCTAGAAGCTAAGATAATGAGGTCAAAGCTCACATTTCATGACACCAGGGACATAAATTCAACAAACCCATGGTTATACTCAAGATGTTACTAGTAATTGTACCATCTTTTAGTCATAAATGTAGACTGCTGCCTGTCTTCTACTCATGGTACTGTAAAGATGTAACATAAATAAAGTTTTTGCACTAAAATTCTTAATAACTCTTTTGCATTAATAAAATGTCCCACTTTATGAAGATGTAGGGAAGCAGAATTTACCACCCCAAAATATCTCTTTTTGGCATAAGTATTATTTTAAGCTGGTTAATTTTTAAGAAACAGCAGACATAGGAAAAAGTCTGGAAACCAAATAGAAGTTACCCTCTGTAAAGGGCATTTACATTCATAATGGAAACCTCTGTTTATAAGGGGTCTCCCTGGCTATACCAGGAAGAATAGAATATCTAAATTTCTAGAAACTGTTATCAGCTGAGAAGGCATGAACTGAAATTTGCATGACAACCTTAACTTTGTTCACTGTGCTGTTTCTGGTACTCTCCTGTAGCTGACTTCCCACTCCCAACATCTTTTGTCTTCAATTGGAGGTGGCTTTTAAGATGATGACTTCTGCCATATTGGTAAATTAGTCAGTTTTGGTAGTTACTGGTCTCTCCCAAGTGTGGATGAAAAAGGGGCACTGTAATAATTCTAACTGAAAATAACTCTCAGGGTGATCTGATCATTAATTCCTAACTGGGCAGGTCATGGTGGGTAGCCATTCTCAGGCCTATAACAGGTTTATCTTCACCTTAAGCAAGGCCTGTCCATTGTTTTTGTACATCTAGGTTTCACACCTTTGAAGGCCTTTTTTAGACCTCTCAGAGGTGTCACCACTTCAGGAGAGCCCACAACCTTGGTAACTATCCTATAATCCAATCACAGTGATTTCCCTGGCTTCCTTTCTCCCAACTTTATTTAATCTTCCCTTCTTCCCCACCCCCTCCCCCTTAATTCCAAATATACAAGATGGGGCAAAAGTAGATGTCCATGCTTGCATGGAAAATAGTACACTAACTAAAAAATAATAATACAAGAAGAAATTACAACTGAAAGCCTGCTTTTGCCCCACCCTGTATAAAAGAAACTGCAAAATTGTTATTCTCTGGAGCATCTGAAATCTAAACTTCCTAGCATGTCATCAGTTTGGCTCAAATAAACTCAAATTTTATAAAAATTCTCTACAGGTTTGGACACTCTTACACTGACAAATTATACAGGAGGTATACATATTATTAAATTTTGTTTTTCTCCTGTTAATCTGTCTCATATCAATTTGCTTATTAGACCAGCTAGAAGCTACTTAGAAGGGTAAGGAAAACTTTTCCTCCTGGCCAAAGATAAGGAAGTTGTCAAACTAAATGACATATCAGAGTTATACAAACAATTGAGGATAACTTAGTCTTATAAATTGAAATGTGTAGGCTTCCAGATATAAGTATCAATGTCTTTGAAAAATAGGACTGTAGTTTCATTTCTGGAATCAAAGAGCAAGACACAGGGAATTGCTCCTATTTTGGAGAGTCACTCCTTGAAGACAGTGATGATAAACCCATGTAGGAGCCCCATAAAATAGATTAGCTGCTTTCCAACACTTGGTGTCTTTGTTTCCTAAAAATGTGGAAATCAGCTGCAGGTTGGACAACGACTCTCCCAAGTACCTACTCATATAAAAATATATACCTCTTATTAAACTTAAACTTTAATGCTTCACCCTCCCTTGCCTGGAATAACAGTGTGATTAATCTGTCATTTGTTTGGAGTATGTATTTCTTCCTTTTGCTTATTAAGAGATATTATCCTGTATGCTATTGAATTTATTATAATTCCCACATTAAACTTGTGCTAAATAAATTGCTGGCAAAGACAACTCAGTTTCTGAGAATAACTTTTGCTGCCTCAAAACAAAATGTATTGAATACATTCAGTTTCTTGGATGGCTAAAACTATCTGTGAGAGATGGAGAATTTGTGGGGAGGGGAGAGTATAAACAAATTGGGAAGAGCCTAGAGAATAGTACAACTTCACATGGTGACCAAAGCTCTGGGCGTTTTTCCTATGTCCCTGTTCTCTTGTGAGACGCCCCATATCATCCCACTTAGCAAATCATCACCCTCTAGGTCTTTCTCCTTTGAATCCTCTCAGTGGGATCAGTGGGGTTCAGAAGGCTGTTTCCTCTTTGGACCCCAACACTTACTGGCTGTTCTTCTGGGAAGAGGTGGGTGAGGGAGTGCAGGGGCTCACCACCTCCTCCCCAACACAGTGCCTCTAAGTACCTTTTGATGCTGGTGGTCGGAGACCAAGCATCCCATGAAGAGGCAGTGGTTAGTAGGGAATTTGGGGTTGGGTGAGGGAGGGTTGGAGTCTTAGGGTGGTGCTTAGAGGGTTATCTTGCCAGAAGGCAAACTCTGTTTGGGACACAGAGAGCAACTTTGGTGCATAAGAAGTTGGCTGAGGAAGTAGGGTGAGGAAGGAAATGGGTAAGGGATTGGGTCCTAGGGTCCCTTGGATGGGAGGGACCACAGGGAGTGTGACCTCACTCATTCAGCTTCCTACTTACTCCAGGTGGAATATAATTCATAACTGAACCCCACCCAGACTTCTTTCCTCAAGGTCAGTAACCCTACTCCATGTCCAACCTGACTCTTGGCCCCCCTGTCCAGAGCTGTAGATACTGAATCCTAGATTCAGTGTTTAGGTCTCCAGGGTCCTTCCTGGAGCAAGTGGGTTGAATGAAGTAAAACAACCAACCAACCAAACAAACAAACAAACAAAAAGACAAAAAAAAAAACAACAAAAAAAACCAAAAAA
>NW_006287924.1:251662-258984 GCF_000327345.1 Myotis davidii | reverse complement strand
GAAGGGTCCCAGGTTCGATTCCGGCCAAGGGCACATGCCTGGGTTGCGGGCTCAATCCCCAGTAGGGGGTGTGCAGGAGGCAGACGATCAATGATTCTCTCTCATCATTGATGTTTCTATCTCTCTCTCCTTCTCCCTTCCTCTCTGAAATCAATAAATATATTTTAAAAAAGAAGAAAAAAAACCAACCCCAAATTATTAACTGCCTAAAGTGGGAAAGCAGGGAAGAGAGATCCTTTCTATCTCCTAGCTAGCTCACTTTATTCATGTGTGTATCACTTTTTCTGGGGGTTCTCTCCCAAATAGATGGCTGACTCTGGAAGTCAGCCCCAGCTGACTCAGGCGAGTATCCCCAGCCATTTGGGGAGGGGATATTAGTGTCACTGAACAATATATACCCATTGCCACACATTCCATACCCAACCTGCCATGGTCTTGGGCTCCCGCTCAGCTCATAACCTCACATCGCTGTCTCCCTCTCATCACTGTCTCCCTCTCCTCATCTTACTTCCTCAGCCAGGCAAGCTGACCGAGGCCTTCAAGTACTTCCTGCAAGGCATGTGCTACAGTGAGTATGGGGGTCAGAGGCTGTCATGAGGACAAGGGATTGCTGCAAGGATGAGGGATGGCCACTGAGGGGAGGAACCATTTAGGCTAATTCCTGGACTTACCACCATCTGCCAAATCAAGCTCATTGACCCCTGGCCCCGTTTGTAACTCTCACACCCAGCTCTGATTTGCCAGCCCCTCTTCCCCTCCTCTTCTCTGACTGCCTGCTTATCCTTCTGTCTCCACAGTGGCCTCATCCTGCATGACTCGCCTGTCCCGATCTCACACAGCTTCCCTGACCAGTGCAGCATCCATTGATGGCAGCCGGTCCCGCGCTTGAACCTTGTCCCAGAGCAGCGAGTCCGGGACTCTCCCTTCAGGGCCCCCAGGGCACACCATGGAGGTCTCCTGTTGAATGGCCCTTATTGCCCTGGTGTGGGACCCAGCCCTCACCTCCCCCAGCACTAACCTGGGAGATGCATACAACATTAGGCCAGAATGAGCAAGGGAAGATGGGCAGATCATGTGAGGAGATGACTTTTATCTTTGATCACTACCCTAACCTTGTCCTCTAACCTGTGAAACCCCTCAGCTCCTGGGAGAGCTGTCTCAATATATGCTAGAGACCCAGACCCCGAAATGATCCTTCTCCCTCATTCTGTTGTTAAGGTGGAGAGGACATGCATTCCCTCTCCCTAATCTAGGTGTTCATAGATGAAGGATAAGTGGTCATTGTAGATATCCATGGTGCCTGCCCCAGACTCTCCCTACTCATCCCATTGTAAGGGTAAGACACTTGGTCCTGGGTCTCTATTCACCAAAGCAGATATGGCTTCTCATGAACCCTTTAGATCTCTGAAGGATATGGGCCTAAATAAATGTGTCAGGGAGGCTTGTTGGTGGGTTAGTGGTCCTCAGGATGTGATGGAAATATCCGGTGTGTGAATGGAAGTTGGACTGGGAGGTGGTAGTCAATGAACAAGTTTGAGGGAAGGATTGGAGCTGGGCAACAGGAAGGGGCATGAGGCCATTGGCTCCACTAACTTTGTAGCTGTCTAGATAGTGTTTCTAGAGTGGGAGAGGGAGGGGGCCAAGCTGGGGCAGAGCTGCTTGGTGTTTGGCATAGGGGTAGGAAGGACTACCTTGGGGCTCTGACCACTGTGTTATGTGTGGAGGGTGCTCTCCTGTCTCCCACAACTTCTGCTGTAACAATAAACTATAGAGGAATCTGAGCACCATTATTATTGTCTCAGTATGCCTGCATCATGCCCCTTTCCTACCCCATCCCTGCCCAACTCTCACATTCTCTTTTCCAAGTGACACGAACCATGGGAGGGGGCTTGCATAGCATAGACACTTTACAAAATGTGACTTCACAGTCACTGGCCCTTATTCAATGGAATGGACAATGTTATTGTCCTTGATATTGATAATATCTTCACATTTCTGGAGGGGCTTCTTAGATCTTAGAAGACTTCCTTATCAGTTATTGAGAAATGCCATGGGATTTCAGAGATGTCACCAACATCATAATCTTTTAAAATATATATATTTCTATTGATTTCAGAGAGGGAGAGAGAAAAACATCAATGATGTGAAAGAATCATTGATTGGCTGCCTTCTGCACTCCCCCTATTGGGGATTCAAGCCCACAACCCAGGCATGTGCCCTAACTGGGAATCAAACCATGACCTCCTGGTTCATAGGTTGACATTCAATTAGGAGTCACACCAACAGGGCAACCAACATTATAATCTTAAAGGAGGAGGTACAGAAAACTGACTGACATGCCCAAAGACATCTTGTGACCACCTTCCTGCAGGATCCTCTGTGGGGTCACCTAGATTCCATTTTAGGTGGTTCAATACGATCAGCAGACCACACCTCACGCAGCTTCTAGAGGGATTATTGGGTTGCTCAGTTGATCCCAATCTGAAGATTCCTTTAGGTGAGTCACAGCAACCAGGATTTCCTCTTAGGAATTCCTCCTCCCACATAAATCCAAGTTTGGGCAGTTAATTAGACTATATCTGTGGTTCTTTGAAAACCTTCTCAACAATTATGAACAATAATCATCAAGAGAACTTTAGGTATTTTGTGGCTGTTGCAGGTGATCCTTGAGCTCTTGGGGCACAAGAAGTAAAAACGAGACGCACTTTATAGTATTATTGTCCAGAGTACTGCGGATGGAATTGTACAAGGTCATTTGCCAGATTACTTTATAGAAACCCCATGGGCAATTATACACTTTCCTCAGTGAAACAGACCTGATGACTAATGCAGCTTGAAGTCTAGCGCTGACACACTGACGTGGAAGTGGGGCATGGAACATGCTCTTGATGCTTGAGCATTTCATCACTCTCACAGCACCAAACTATTTTAAATGCAGTAGGCCAGGATCAGGACAGGTGAGGGTGTTTGGTGACCACGCACAGGGCACAGGGCAGGCAGCAGGTGCTTAAATGTCACACCGAAGAAAAAAAACTGCATAATTGGAATCACTGGCATAACTAGCTCCCAGGTAAACAAAACATGAAGAAAAGGCAGAGTTCCAACCAGCATCAGCCTTGACTGCCAATAGCTGCTGCTGTGCCTTATGGAAGGGAAGGTGGGTCTTAGCACATTCAACTGCACAGCAAACACTGTTATGTTAGCAGAGTTATCTTCGGAAGAAGAAAATCTCATTTCTGTGTAAAATGTGAGTGCGTGTGTATGTACCTGCCATAGGGGTGGTATGTGAAGTGGGTGATGATCATGTGTGTCTCTTGCCTATAGATGTCCCTGCATAAGAAGCCCAAGTTAGGTAGAGGGAGAGAGGCTCTCTGCTGGGTGCAAGGGAGAGGGGTGTGCTGTCCTTGGTTGACCTCTCTACTTTGTTGGTCCTACACATTTCAGGCGAGCCCATGGGGACACTGCGCCCCCCTGTGGTTGTCATGGTTCCTCCTAACTTTCCCCAGTTCCCGGTTCCCTTCCTGAGTCTCCCATGTCTTCCTGAATCTACACAGTAGTTACATAGTGCAGGCCTGATACCACGTGGTGGCTCCTGTCTATTCTCGAGATCAGAGAATGAGGATGGGGAACAGGGGTTAGGACTTGAAAACTGTTCCACATAAATTTTATTGTGACTATTCCAACTAGCTTCTACTCTTATCCTTTGCGGGGGGGGTGGTGACTTCATAGAAGCTGAACCACCAACTCCTTACTTTGTGTCTCTGCTTCAGCCTTAGGACTCCTGTTTCTCTTTTTCTTTCAATCTCAAGGAATGTGTTTCCCTGACTCTAGGGACAAAAGCCCAAGATAGCTAAGAGATGGCTCATTGGAAAGGAGAATAAAACTGTGGAATACAGTGATGAGAGCATTGCAGTGTCCGCTTGAAAACTGTGGAACTCATGAAAAGATTTTAAAGGGTAATTCTCTGAAGTACACAGACAGTGAAACTGTAGCAGGAGGGATAAATAATAAGTTTTGGAGCACTACTTGCCGACCACCTGCAGGCTGGTGGTATTTCTCTATCAAAGGCCTCAGCTCTTAATGGATGGCGCTTGAGTTTCTGGTAACTGCTCCTTCTTTTCAGCCAAGGTAACAGAATTGCTATCACTCAGCCCTACGGTGGTCCATCATCACTTGTTGTTCTGTCCTAATCCTGGCCACACCTTCTACACTCTCTCTTTATTAAACTTGCCTCAATTATCCAATGTGCTCTCTGCTTTCTCCTGAGACCCTAACACGTAAGACAGGAGTAACAGGTAAGGTAAAAATGAGGAAGGAAAGGTAAGAAGAAGATAATCTATATATTGAGGTTTTCTTAGCACCACAGAAACATGGGTTTGAAGCCTAGTTAGTTAGGTGATCAAGTTATTTAAGTTCAGGGTGTGCTTCCCAGGACTTCCTATGGGGATAATATCTACCTGGCAGGGTTGGGAATGTGAGATAATATATGTAGAAGCTACAGCAGAGAGCCTGGCACATAGCGGATGCTCCATGTGGAAACTCTATCATCATGACAACATACAAGGCCCTGTTCTGTGTTACGTGTGAGTGCATTTAGCACCAAAGGGAAGCAGAATAGGATGGGCGTCAGGGAAATTACTTCCTCATCATTTTTATTTAGTTTTGCCTTTAGCTTGGCTTCTCACTGATCCCTGGGTTCATGAGCTAGGCTAGTGAGGAGGTTTCTATTCTGAATTTGTGGGAAGGGGAATGGGAAGGACAGAAGACAGGAATGAAATGAGATGAGAATGGAACTGAGGAGACCTTGCCTATGTTAAGACCACTTGAGCTTCTACATTGAAAGTATTTGAAGGCGAAAACTGGTGAGGGTGCCTGAGCTCACAGGGCACACCTCCTCTTTTCTTGTCTCTCCACCAAGTCTGAGACATTCCTCCACTTTGTGGATCATAGCCGTCCTGCTCCTCCTCAATTCCAGATAACCAGTTGTTTTATTTGTGCAGTTTTTAAGAGGAGCAGCATATTGTAGGGGTTACTTGCCTGAAAGACAAATGGTCCAGTAGAGTGGGGTCAGATGTATAGTGGCAGGTAGGATAGGCAGTTGCGGCAGAACTAAGTAATCACCCTTGGCATTTATCCAGCTCCTCCCTTTCCAAAACACTTCTTCTTCTTTTTTTATTATTAAATTACAGAATAATATATTCGATACAATATATGTACACATAGTGATTAGGCATTTATATAACTTATAAAGTGATCCCCCATAAGTCTAGTACCCACCTGACACCATATATAGTTGTTATATCATTGATATTCCCTATGCTGTACTTCACATCCCCAAACATTTTAATCCCACAGCACAAGGCAGCTAGATGGAGACCGAAGCTCAAAGACAGCAAATGTATCCCCAAGGCCACACAGGACTCAGTGTGAAAAACAGAAACCAGGTAGAAGTAGGCTCCATTGAGCCTGATCTGAAGTATCTGTTGAATGCGTAGGTGGTTGATAATCTATTATCAGGGAGTGGGGTAGGTGTGGTTAGTGTAGGAAAAAAATGTAGATGCCCAATGTTTATTTTTAAACCTCTTCTCTAAATGCTGGGAACTCTGGCTCAGTATTTCAACACCTGTGGGTAAGGTGGGAGCGGGCTGTTGGAATTTCAGCAGTGCTCCCATGTCTGGGGGACATGGCTGCAAGTGACACAATGGCTAGGGGCTCTGATTCCAGAAGAAAAGACTGCATCCAACACTCACCCTCCCCACTTCCTACACCACTAGGCAGCAGTTGGGTAACCGGGAGAAAGGAACTATAGCATGCTTGAAGGGGGAGGGTAAAATGGACATTTATTACAGACAGTAGCAAAAATGGAACAAGAGTCAAATCTGCAGTGATGGTCTTTATATCAATTTTCCAAAGTATAGGCACCCAACCTAAAATAAACGCCCCTTTCTCAGTCCTGGATGAGCAATGGGATCTCACATAGGAGAGGCTGGGATCCAGTTCATGGGGATGATGCCCAGTGAATGCCACTTAGTCTCAGTGGAGAAATGTCTGAGGACCAAAGCCTTTCGGGAGGTATCTCCTGGGTCCATCAAAAAGTCAGGAATCTCTCAGGCCCACAAGGCAATTAAGGCCATGAAGGCAAAACCAACGGTTACACAGGCCCACTTGAGCAGAGGAGCCTCAGGAGCAGCTAGCTCCCTGGGCAGAATTTCTAGGAAGGTGACATATAGGAAGGTACCAGCTGCAAAACCCTCTAACACAGCCTGGGCTAAGCCATGCCCCCCTTCTGAGTCCCCTCTAGGCACAGCCAGCCCCAAGGCTATGCCCAGGGGGGACATGAGAGCAAATGACAGTATGCAGAGCATGGCCCATCGTGGTGCAGTGCCTATCTGCACCAGCCTCAGTCCTACACTAAACACCACGGGCCCCTTGTGAGCCAGGACAGCAAGACAGAGCTGCACGGTAGTTGCTACGGTTGTCTGAAGCCCCACAGCCAGACCTTCAAACACTGAGTGAAAGGAGAGTGAGAGCAAGAGAATGAGGGCTCGAAAGGGCTTCCGTGAGGGTGAGGGTTCGTGGCTGTGGAATCCATGGATGTGAGTCTCACTCACTTCCTCCATCTGCACTTTTGGTTTTCCAATGGTTTCAGGACAGCACTGCAATGCCAGCGACTCCAAAGAGAAGACAAAGAAGAAGCCCAGGGAGATGATGAGCCCTCCATAGGCATATTCCTTCTGGGAACAGAGAGAGGGGCTGTGGGACGGGAAAGGAAGGAAGTACACTGGATGGAGGTGTGGAGGTGGGATGGGAGACTGGAGAGAATGGGAAATGTGGGACTAGAACTTTAAAAAGGGTAGGTGGCCTGACTGGTGTAGCTCATTGGTTGAGCGTCAACCCATGAACCACGGTTGAATTCCTAATGAGGGCACATGCCTAGTTTGCGAGCGCAGTCCCCAGTAGAGGGCATACCGGAGGTAGATGATCAATGATTCTCTCTCATCATTGATTGTTTTTACCTCTCTCTCCCTCTCCCTTTCTCTTTCTCAAATCAATAAAAATAAATTTAAAAAAGGGGGGGGGTAAGAGAATGAAGCCTGGAGGAGATATGGACATGCAACAAGAATACCAGAGGGACCAAGGTTGCAGTGTCAGTAGGGTTGAAATGTGGGAAAACGATGGGGAGCATGTCTAAGGGTCTAGGGCAGTAGTCGGCAAACTGCGGCTCGTGAGCCACATGCGGTTCTTTGGCCCTTCCCGTGTGGCTCTTCCACAAAATACCACATGCGGGAACGCATGTACAGTGCCATTGAAACTTCGTGGCC
>NW_006287924.1:248098-251583 GCF_000327345.1 Myotis davidii | reverse complement strand
TCCCTACAGTGTCTGAGCTGAGGAGCAGAGGGATTCCTGGTATTCCGCACATCCTCTCCTCAAAAGGATCTGGGTATGAAGAATCTCTGGTTCTCCTCACCCTCCAGTTTGGGTGTGAGAGATACTTACATAAGCTGAATTAACATCTTCAGAAGAATTTCCTCCACTGTTCTAGGGAGAAAAAAAGCAGAAATTAGATGAGGGATGGAGCAGCTCAGCTTCCTGCCCTGTCCCTTCAGCTCCACTGCTTTCCTTACAGTCTAATCTGACCTGTTGTCATGATTCCACACAATACAGAGCTGTCATTGTCTCTATTGTTCCACCCATGTCCTTGGCTCTATCACTGTCCCCACTTCCTCCCCTTGGTTCTGCTCATCGTCTGGCTTCTCAGCCCTACACCTCAGCTGCTCACCTTCATTCGGATCTGTCGGATCTCGAATTCAATATTCTCCAGGGCTTCAACAGTCATGTGCATGAAACCTGCTCCCAGGAAAATACCGGCAGAAACGCAGCCCAGGAGGCTGAGGACTTGGCGGTGACGACCTAATGAAAAGCAGGAGTTACAAGCAGTTGGCAATGAGGAGATGGACAAAGGAGACTAACAAGCAACAAGGAACACTCAACATCCACGCATAGGGATGGCAAGAGAATCAGAGCAAGTGTCAGGGAAGGGTGACAGGATTGAAGTCAGGTTATGGGGGCAAAGATACAGAAGGGCTATACCTCTGAATGTCTCAATCTGGAAACATTTGAAGCAGATGGGAATAAGGCCACAGACCAGCGTGACAACCAGCATCGCAAAGAGGCAGCCAATTTTTACTTCTAATACTGGCTCCATCCTTGGGGTACAGGATAAGAAGACCTCAGAATGACAAACGGAGTTACACGCTTTGGAGCAGGTGCCTTAGGTGGTCAAAGCTGTAGTGTCCACTCCTGAGCCTCAGGAAGCTGTTGGATTCTCTTTGTTTTGTGCTGCCTGATTGCACAGCCTTGCATAGCTGACTGGGGCCCTGCCGCATCTTCCTGCCCTCCCACTACATGGAGGCCCCTCCCTTGGCTCATGCCTTCTGATTTTGGAAACCAGAAACTCCAGACTCCCTGCCAGGCACAGCCCTGTGCTGTCTTCTCTTCAGTTCCATGACTAATCCAAGGGCTGTGGACTTAGTTCATGCCTGGGGCTGGTCTAATCCAAAATGGCACAGTCTATGGTGCTACTTCCCAGTATTTTGTGTTGGGGGCAATCTGGTCCTGCCTCACTCAGGACATTTGATCTAAGCCTTCCATACCCTCCCCACCCCAATGCAAGTCTTATAGGCTGCTATGCTGATACCTGAACCTTACCCTTTCAGAGGGGATTTGGGGCCACCGGGGTTAAGAAGGAGGTGGGGCTAAGGAGTGGTGCTGCTGCCACTCTGGGAACTAGTGGATGAGGGGACTCCCCTTTCCTGTAACCCCAGAAAAATAGCTCCAGGTATGGAAATGTCTAGTGGGAGTTGAGATTTCTAGTATTACAACACTGAAACTGTTACCACTTCTGACTGTGCCTACTTCCTGATATACGTTGTGGGAGAAGGACTGAGAGTTTTATTACACAGAAAGTTGCTCTAGCTCTGAAACAGCAAGGCCTAGGGGAACACAGAAATGAACCAAGTAAATGAAAGACTCTGCCTGGACATACCGTTGTTGAGATAGATGACTCACTCCTGAAGGGATAGTTTCTTGAGGGACATTCATGATGCAAACTCTGGGGCGCTGATGAACCCTGAGAGAGATAAAAGGGAAGGAGGGAGAGAAACAGAGGCCACGCAGCTGCTGGTCACCTATCCAGGTGGCCGCCTAACTACCCTGAGACCTGTTGAGCCAGTTCTCAGAGTGCTGGGGGCGGCGTTCCCCACTACCCCATTACTTCCCTGGGAAGTCCCGGTCTCTGGGAGAAGCAGCAGTATTCTTACAGGAGGGGCTGAGCTCGAGGTTTCTGTGGGGAGACAGGCATTGAATCTCTGAGGACTCACTTCGTTACTGGATAGGCCGTGATGACAGACCTCTATACCTTTTAAGAATCAGAAGACTTATTCCCATTCTTTGAAAAGTTATAATTCTTATTAAAACCTCAAACCAATGCAGATATATAGGAGTACCAGCGCTCCTGTTACCGTGAACAGTCAGTTGGAGCGCTGAGGAGTCTCCTCATTGGCCAAAATGGCGCAGAGGGCGGGTCTTAAACTGAACGCGTCAAAGGCTGGAAAGATAAATGGGCAGGCTCTGGATCCTGGCAAGCTAAAAAGACCAATGGACTGGACTCAAGGAAGATGAATGGACAGGGCCTGAGCGGGGCCCAAAGCTAGAAATGTGAATGGACAGAGCCCCAGCGAGCTGTAAGCTAGCAAAATAATTGGGTAGAAAAATAAAAAGCCCGTCTCTCCCTATTCCTGTAAGAACCACAGCTTGAGCAGGAAGGGGGGATGGTCTTTGAGATAGAAGTCTACCGTTCTCCCAGGTTGAGCAGCACCAGAATAAAACCTCTCCTTTTGCATCTGCCTCATGAGTTTGGCTTTCCTTGCGGCAGGCATTAAACCTGTGTTTTTCGTTACACTCCCATCCTGGATACCAGGTGGCTTTAGCCTTGGCAGGCACGATGCAAGAAAACTCTTGTTACACATCCTTGTTAACTCTCAGGGGCATCTTCAACAGGGGACGGAGGAAGCTCAGAAGGCGTGGTCACGGGTAAAAGATCTCCCCAGGAGCTGACACGGGCACAGCGATACAAATCCCTATGGAAAAGAGAGATCAATGTGGGGGTAGGATCCTGCCACCTCCCACTAATAGTGGTCACAGCCTCCGTACCTGCAATGGCGGCGGGCTGTGAGCACAGCATGCTGCATGTGCCCATCTGGACAGCACAGGTGACAGTGCACATGGCGTGGCCGTTTAAGGACAGGCTGAGTGACCCGGGGCCAGCGATTAGCTTCCTCTGGAGACCCCCGGGCAAGGATTACCATCGAGAACTTTTCCTCCTTTGGCTTCTTGCTCTAAGGTAAGGATAGAGGGACTGTTTTGGGGGAAAAGATATGGGAGAAATGTTGACCCCCATTACTGCAACCCTTTTCATATTCTAGGAGGTCATGCACATTCAGGCCCTACAAACGCTCTCAGAATTTTCCAACTCCTCCCACCTGGTGCCATTTGTTTTGCCCTGAGGGGTCCGGAAAAAAGGGAAGTTAGAAGTTACCCTGTCATTTCATGATATGTTATCTTAGACTCTAAGACTTAGAGGCAAAAAGACAAATGGGCTCAGTAAAGATTTAAGTTGATCTTTGTCAGGGAAAATACTGGCCCAGGACATGACTACCCACCATAACCTGTTTGCAATTAAATATTTAATTTCAGACCATCTTTTGTGGTTATTTTAGGTCTTTGAGTTTGTACAACCACCATGCAGGCCTTCCCTGAGCTAGTCAGGTTGGCATATGGCTCCTTTCATCCAC
>NW_006287924.1:242112-248008 GCF_000327345.1 Myotis davidii | reverse complement strand
GCTGCAGAGCAGCAGAAGGTATAGTTCCATAGAATGGGGAAGCTGGAAAGCTGCAACAGGCACATCTCCATAGAATGGGGGAGCTGGAAAACTGCCACAGGTACATCTCCATAGAATGAGGGAGCTAGGAACAGCAAAAGGTCTATATTTACAAAATAAAGAGAAGGAAGCCTTTCATCCAGAAGGAGAAGGAGAAACCCCAAAGGTAATAGGAAAACAACAAGAAAGGAGGGGAGGAAAAACCTCATGTGTCCCAAGTGAGGTTCCACCTTTGAGCTCAGGAGTTACTGTGGTAACCAGCCTAAGGGAATAGTGAGCAATCAGAGGGGATATCATGGCACCAAGATCTGCAGTCTTTATAAATCATGGAAAAGGGAACTCTGCGGGGCCCTTTTCCCCTCCCCACGTGCGAGTCTACTTGTTCTTTAATAAGTTTTCACCTTTGCTATATCACCTCTGTCTGTGGATTCATTCGTTGACTCCGATTGACAAAGAATCCAGGACATCATGCCCAGTCCAAAAATTCTGCTTCACTACCTTTTAGAAATACTGATTTTAAGCTTTTTTTTTTTTTTTTTAAACAAAAGACTTAGAAAGAACCTTTGATCCTCCCATTTCCTGCCTCAGAGATTTAAATGCAAAGGGCTACTCTAGGAAGGGAATCTTAGGATATGTCTTAGTCTAATTTGGATTCAGTATGATGGGTGAGAGGGTTCAGGCAGGGATACCCTGTTACCTAGATACCCCGTGCCCCATTGATTCTGAGTGGCCCAGCAACAATCTGCCTGCCATGTGTGTTCTACGCTTCCTCAACTTCCTGTAAATTGCCCATTGTCACTTCCAAAATCCATGTCCCCCACTTTTCTTCTTTGTCCAAAATGCCATATACTATTATACTCAATGGTGCTTTACTGCCTTTGGAATTTTTATGCGTATGTGAATTACTCGTGCGCTTGTGAGAGACCAGTCGGGAGCCGAAAACCAGGATTACAGGCTTTATTAGGGGGAAAAAGACCTGCCGGTCTGTCTTGGAAGGGGAGAACAGCAACCCATGCAGAGGTGAACACACCTTTTGAGGGGCAGAATGGGAAGGAATGGGGGCTTAGTGTACTCAGCATGCACTGATTGGTGGCTTAACGTATGGTCCATATAGGAACAAGGGCTTAGGGTATTTGGCAGGTATTGATTGGTGCTTCAATGTATAGTCCATATAAGGTACATAGTCACTCAGGTATTTCCGGGCTGCAGGTTACATCATACTCCACCCACCAATTGGGTGAAGGGAGGATCTATCAGTTTGTATTAAAATTTCATTTTTTTCCCTGTTAACCTATCTGTTAATTTGATTAGTAGCCCAGCTAGAAGACCTTAGAACAGCGGTTCTCAACCTATGGGTCACAACCCCTTTGGTGGTTGAATGACCCTTCCACAGGGATCGCCTAAGACCATCCTGCATATCAGATATTTACATTATGATTCATAACAGTAGCAACATTACAGTTATGAAGTAGCACTGAAAATAATTTTACGGTTGGGTCACAACATGAGGAACTGTATTTAAAGGGCCAGAAGGTTGAGAACCACTGCCTTAGAAGGTGGGAGCAAAAGTATTATTATTATCATTATCATTATTATTATTATTATTATTATTATTTAGCTCCCATACATGAATGTCAGTAGCTCTGTAAGAGCATTCACAGATGGAACAGCAGTCCTAACGGAAGTGGCATCATATATAAGATTGGGATGGTGACCCTAAAAGAGGGACAAAGGAATCTATGCAGGAGAAAAATTTTGGTTGAGAATGCAGACAAGTTTCAATGTAGAGAAGGAAAGGAATGAAAGCCATAAAGCTGCTTTAAAACTTGAAGGGAAAAGTGGATTTTTACTCACCAGAAAATCACTTGTCTTGTGCCACAAGGTTTAGAGACAAGTCAGCCTTGCTGGGCAGTTCACCTAGGGAAAAGGCTGATACCACCACATTGAACTGTACCTGAGGACCAAGACAAAGAACATGACAGACCTGCCATCTCCCCCTTCCTAGAGCACAATAAAATTCTATCTTCCTAAATGTATTCTGTTGTCTTTTATCTTCTAACACTCATTGCTGGTTTGCAAAGCTGAGGCCAGTTTTCAGTCTGCCAAATTCTATATTTAGCATACTCCACATATTGCCACTTGCTTTAAGTGGTACAGGTAGAAACTGTCTGAAAAAGACACCTGGTACCTACGGCTTCCTATTTTCTGAACCACCTATGGAGGAAGGCACAGGTGTGGCAACTGTGAGTGTGTAGGTATAAACTGAAGTTATACCCTGATAAGAACGTGGCCCTGAGAATAAAGAAAAATGCTCAGTGAGAGTGAGATAAAGGAGGATGAAAGGGTTCAACTGGCCTCCTCTGCATTATTTTGAGCTGAAGGCAATCGAGATTCTGTGGGCTCAAGAAACATTTTTTACCTCTCCTTAAAAAAGTTTAAATGGAGGGTCTTGCCCATAGTTAGAGTTATTACCAGAAATAACTTTTTATGACCTATCTGTAGGGCAGGGCAAACTTATTACTGAACATCTGCTCTTTTTATCTATCTGAGTAGTCCCCTCCTCCCCTCAGAAGCCTCAGGGTACCTTACCTAGTTCTTTAGTTCAGCGGTTCTCAACCTGTGGATCACGACCCCTTTGGGGGTCGAACGACCCTTTCACAGGGGTCGCCGAAGACCATCGGAAAACACATATATAATTTACATATTGTTTTTGTGATTAATCACTATGCTTTTATTATGTTCAATTTGTAACAATGAAAATACATCCTGCATATCAGATATTTCCATTACGATTCATAACAGTAGCAAAATTACAGTTATGAAGTAGCAACGAAAATAATTTTATGGTTGGGGGTCACCACAACATGAGGAACTGTATTAGAGGGTCGTGGCATTAGGAAGGTTGAGAACCACTGCTTTAGTTGTTTGTCACATATACCTCATTTTACCTTTCTGTCTCTGAACCTCTCCTATATACGGGTTTCTGTATATCTGTATGTAATTAAGTTTTATTATTTTTTTCTTGTTAATTTGCCTCATGTCAATTTAATTATTAGACCAGTCAATATAACCTAGAAGGGTACAGAAAAATTTTTCCCTCCCCCACAAAGGTAAACAAATATTAAAAACACAGGGAAAATATTGGGTCACCTGTCATGTTAATCTTAACCAACATATCCACTTGAAATGTGTTTCAAAATGTATCTTTGAGAAAACCTTACTGAGCAAGATTAGGCACTGTAGGCCAGGGGACCGATTTTTTCCTCTTGCTGCTATGGATTCCTGGGAAATATTGGGTTGCTCCCTCTCTGAATCAGGGTCCAGGATGAACACAACAGAAGTGTGGCTCTCTTGAGAGTGGGGTCTATTACCTGGGGTGGTCTGTGATAACAGCTGAAAGGAAAGCCTATCTCTTGGGACAGGAGCAAAGCTACTGTTTGGATAAAAGGGCACATGGGTGTCCGTTTAAGGACAGGCTGAGTGATCCGGGGCCAGCTAAAAGGTACACCATTTATACCTATTTAAGGCCAAAGGGAGAGACCTTGACCTCTGTGCAGGTTTGGGGTAAGACTTGTGCAGTAAGTTATAAGAATATTTGGGTTCCCAAGATTATAAGACTTGGTGGTGAAATTGACATTCACAGGAGCCCTGGAAGGCTGCACTCAGAGCCCACGTTTTATAAAGTAGTAGCGTAAGTAGGTATGAAGTTTTCATTGTCACATTTATTCAGTCATTTTCTCCTGAACATAAGATACTTTAACAGAAGGTGCTTCTAGAACCCAGCTAGGCAGAGTTTACTAAGGCACCCCGATTGGGAGGGGAAGGAAGGGCATTCACGAGAGAGGCATTAACTTAAAATGTACGGATATTGCTAAGACAGGCAGCGTGCAGATAACCGATCACAAGGCAGTAAGGCATATAAACCAATTCAAAGGATATTGCTAAGGCAGAATTATTTGAAAAGACCAATTAAGAGTTAGCAAGACTACCCATCCTCTAAATTAAAAGGTGAACACTTCTTCTCGCTCTCTCTCTTCTCCCTGGAACTACAACGCAATAGGTTCCTGACATTCATTCCTGTGGCAGGGGAGCACATCCTTGCATCCACGTGGGTTATGGCCATATGGGCCTCCACACATGGACTATTAGACTCTAATTAGCTTGGGAACTAAACTACTCCCAACTGTAACGTGGAAAGGAAGTTCCTCACACTGGCTTGTTCTTGGAACCCCAGCTACACTTTTTCCAGGACTGGCTGCCCCCAATAAACTTTGGTTCCATTAATCGTTTTTGTCTGGGACTTCATTCTTCGATTTTCAGGAGGCATGAACTGGGGCTCAAACAACACCCACATTTTTGGTATCAAAGTTATATATAACATCATGTAGTCATAATGTAAAGGCTAGTGTAAGGACATAACATAAATAATGGGCTTTGAATTAAAATTCTCATTATCTATTATACTAGTACTTTATTAAAATGACCTACTTTATGAAGATAAGGAAGTTGTCATGCTAAATGACATATGTGAGTTATAAAAATAATTGAGGGTAAAATAGTGTTATAAGTTGAGAAGTATAAGCTTCCAGATATACATATTATATCTCTTTGAAAAATTAGGAATGCAGACTCAGTTTTGTTTGTTTGTATTTTGTTAATCCTCACTCGAGGTTATTTTTTCCATTGATTTATTTTTTATTTTTTATTTTAGAGAGAGTGGAAGGGAGGAAAGGGGGAGAGAGAAAGAGAGGGAGAGAGAAACACCAAAGTGAGAGAGACACATTGATTGGTTGCTTCCCACACATGCTCTGACTGGGGCTGGAGATAAAAGCCAAATCCAAGGTACGTGCCCTTGATCGGGAATCGAACCCTCAAACCTTCAGTCCTCAGACCAACGCTCCAACCACTGAGAAAACTAGCCAGGGCTAGATTCAATTCTGGAATCAAAGAACAAAATACAGAAAGTGAATTTCCCCCACCCCCTGAATAATATTTAAAATGAATGTGCAAAGTTGATGTATCATTCTCTCTTCCATCTGTTCTTTGGGAAGAGTTTTTACAAACTCCAGAAATTTGACTAATTAAATCTTCCAGAGCTTGTTTAAGTCTAAGGCTGCTTCCAGCAATGACTGGATACAGAAGGGAAATGGAACTTCTGTGACAAGGGACTTTAGTTTGAGGATTCTCCAGTGACCTTGCCAAACACTCCTTAGAATTGCACAACAGTCTAGGATGTTTTCGGCTTTCCTTCCCTCTCTGCCTCACTCGGGTTGGATTCACATCATGTTCTGATGGCTCTCTCAGCCTCAACCTACTCCCTTCCCACTTTTTGTTGTCTTTTGGCTTCTGCTTTTCAGACTCACACATGATTGAAGTCATGGGGTAGATTAATTATTTGAGGAGAGTTATGGAAAACAGAAATGCTTACAGGTCATGAATTGTAGGGAGTGAGGTAGAGAGTACCAAGGGAAAAGGCTAAAGAGAGAGTTAAATAAGCAGGCAAACAACCAAGGAAACTGGTGTTTCAGAATGAGCCATTATGAGTGTATTTCCTTCCAGAGCTTTTTTCTAAGCATGATGAAAGTTTAAAATTTACCAAGAAGAAATAAGAAAGCTTCTCAAACTAGAGAAGGAACAAAAAGAGCAGCTGAGGTCAGGAGTGGTTTGATTGACTTTTTAAAAATTCAATACTTAAAGGCAAGATAAACAGCCAATTAATTCAAATAAAAGGAATATCACAAATATACATGTAAGAAATCATTATGTTGTACACCTTAAAATTACCCAATATTATATGGAAACTAGAGGCCCGGTGCACGAAATTTGTACACTGGGGGGTGGGGTTCCCTCAGCCCGG
>NW_006287924.1:237464-241869 GCF_000327345.1 Myotis davidii | reverse complement strand
CCCAGCCACACCATGGAGGCTTGGAGCAGGATCACCTCTGTATTGATCTCTCAGGTTCTTGGCCTCCACTGCATGTTGTACTTTCCCTTGAGCTATGGACAGGATGGGGGTGCTGCTTGCAAGCTGGGCTTTCCTGCTCCTGGATCGCCATGGCAACCGGGGAGCAGGCCCAGCTGGGGGCTGTCCTCAGGCCAGGCTTGCTTTCCTGTTCCCCGATCAGGCACAGCTGGGGGCTGCCTACAGGCCACACTTTTCTACTTACCGATGGCCGGATCACCACAGCGACCCAGGGCCCAGTGGCACTTTCCTGCTCTCCAATAGTCATAGGGTCCTGGGTGGGGGCGGGGCTTAGCAGTGCGGGGCTTAGGTGGCACGGGGGTCCCAGCTGGGGGTTCAGGTGGCACACAGGGGTCCCGACTCGGGGCGGGGCTTATGCCCCACTGCCCAGGGCTGTACATGGGGCCTGGATGGCAGCTCTCGCTGACCCGTCCTACCTGTAGTATAAGATAGAGGCCTGGTGCACGGGTGGGGCATGGCTGGTTTGACCTGAAAGTGTCCCGGATCAGGGTGGGGGTCCCGCTTGGGTGCCTGGCCAGCCTGGATGATGGGTTGAAGGCTGTTTGCAGCTGGTCACACCCCCTTCAGGGTATGGGTCCCCACTGTGGTGCCTGGCCAGCCTGGATGACGGGCTGAAGGCTGTTTGCAGCTGGTCACACCAGTGCAGCTCAGAGGCTGGCAGCGGCAGGCGGGGAACCTTGGCTTCCTCCGTCACTGGAGCAAGCAAGTCTCCTGTTTGCTTCAGCTGCGTGGCTGTTGGCCGCCATCTTGGTTGGCAGTTAATTTGCATATCTTGCTGATTAGCCAATAGGAAGGGTGTTGGGGTTATGGTCAATTTGCATGTTTCTCTTTTATTAGATAGGATTATATCTCAATCAACCTGGAAAGAAAATATTTGTGTAAGGGGAACTGCATGTGCAAAGGCCCTGGACAATACATTTGCTTTGAGTGATAAAATAGAACAAAATAACATAGAATCAATAGAAAAAATATATTTTACCTGTTCTACTCATAGGAATAAAGATCTCTAAAAAATTATATACTACTAAGGAAGGGCACTTCTGTTTTCACACATATATTACTTCCACTGTTTTTTATAAATCCTTCCCTTTTTATCTATAATAATAAAAGCATAATATGCTAATTAGACCGAATTCCTTCCAGACAAAGACAGAGCTGTGAGTGAAGCCCAGGTCCTGTGTGCCAGAGGGAAGACAGTGCCAGCAGATGGAGGAAGGAAGGCCTATTCTTGCACAAATTTCATGCATCAGGCCTCTAGTCCTTATTATATAATAATAGAAGTATTATATTAAGTATTATATAGATATTATGTAATAAATATAATTTTATATAAGTATTATAAATAATAATATTTATATCATTATTATAGCATTTGGTAAATATATCACATAAAAGTCATATGTGAATGTGGATGGATGGATACTATGCTTGCCCTAATCATGAGAACTAATGTAGAAATAAACTAAAATGAAAATCAATGCAACATTGACAAGAGTTATTAAAAGTTACTTTAAAGAGAGAAGAGGGACGCTAGACCATCTAAAGAAAGACCATGTCAAATAGAAATGAAATCAGCAATAGAAGCAGAACAAGAAGCAAGTCACACAGCCCAACTCTTCTAGGGCTCATTCAAGGAAAAACCGAAATGAGGTGTCTGTGATAGTTTTATGTGTCAACTTGCAAGGGCCATGGGATACTCACACCTATAATCAAACATTATTCTAGGTAAGTCTGGGAAGTGTTTCTGGATAAAAGTAACATTATTTTATATATTTATTTATTTATTTTTACACTTGGGCTTCTTTCACCCAGCTGTGAGCTGAGATGGCAATAGGTCAAGACGCACACTGTCTGTATCGCGATGGTGCCTACAGTCAGGCAGAGCAGAAAAAGGATTAAGCAAACACAGTGAAGTGTGATGAATGTTATACGTCAAAACTGGATTTCACTTTTGTTTCTTCATGGTAAAGGCAATTTTATTTATTTATTTATTCACTGGCTTTAAATAATTTTTATTTTTTTATATATTTTTATTGATTTCAGATAGGAAGGGAGAGGGGGAGAGAGAGATACAAACATCAATGATGAAAAAGAATTACTGATTGGCTGCTTCCTGCATGCCCCACACTGGGGATCAAGCTCTCAGCCTGGGCATATGTCCTGACTGCGATTTGAACCATGATCTCCTGGTTCACAGGTTGATGCTCAACCACTGAGCTATGTTGGCCAGGCTAATTTTTATTTTTTAATTACAGTTTATTACAATATTATATTAATTTCAGGTGTACAGCACAGTGATTAGACATTATATAACTTATTAAGTTACCACTGGGATAAATCTAATACTATATGACACCATACACAGTTCTTACAATATTATTGACTATATTCCCTATGCTGTACTTTACATCCCAATGACTACCCTGTAACCACCAATTGGTACTACTTAATCTATTCAATTTTTTCACCCAACCCCCTTCTATCTTAAAGAAGACCCTTTAACATTCCTTGTAATACTGGTTTGGTGGTGATGAACTAATTTCTTTAGCTTTCTCTTGTCTGGGAAACCCTTTATTTCTCTTTTGATTCTAAATGATAACTTCCCTGAGTAGAATAATTTTGGCTGTATCATTTTGAATATTTTTATCACGTTGACTATTTCCTGATAATTCCTTCTGTCCTTCAAAGTTTCTGTTGAGAGATCAGCTGATAGTCCTCTGGGAGCTCCCTGTGTATAACTAACTGTTTTTCTTGTGCTGCTTTTAAAATTTTCTCTGTGTCTTTAACCTTTGGCATTTTAATTATGATTCGTTTTGGTGTAGGCCTCTTTGGTCTCATCTTATTTGGGACTCTTCTTTTCTTGGACTTGTATATCTATTACCTTTACCAGGTTAGGGAAGTTATCTGTCATTATTTTTTCACATAGATTTTCAATTTCTTGCTCTTTGTCTTCTCCTTCTGGCATCCCCATAAGGTGAATGTTAATACTATTGCAGTTATCCCAGAGGTTCCTTATACTATCTTCATTTTTTAAAACTATTTTTTTTTTGCTGTTCTGATTGTGTATTTTATGCTTACTTACCTTCCAAATCTCTGATATGATCCTCTGCTTCATCTACTTATACCATACTACTCCACTATTGATTCCTTGTAATGCGTTCTTCATTTCAGTTCCTGTATTTTCATTTCTGATAGGATCTTTTTTTTATGTTTTCTAGTTTTGTTTTCATGTTTCTTATTTCTTTGTTGATGTTCTCACTTAGTTCATCTACTCCTCCCTTAAGTTCATAGAGGATCCTTATAATCGGTGTTTTGAACTCTGCATCTGATAGGTTGCTTGTCTCTAATGTATTTAGTTCTTTTTTCTGGAGTTTTATTCTGTTTTTTCATTTGGAATATGTTTCTGTGTCTCTTCATTTTGGCAGCCTCCATAAGTTGGTTTCTATGTATTAGGTAGAGCTGTTACAACTTTTGGCTTGGTAGAGTGGCCTTCTGTAGTAGATATTCTGTATGGTTCATGGCAAAACCTCTTTGATCATCTAAGCTGCACACTTTAGGTGCACTTCTCATGTGGGTTGTGTACACCTTTCCTTTCTAGTTGAGTCTGTATTGCTATTGGCATATCAATGAAAGGGATTTACCCGCTAGATCAATAGGATGCAACCACTGTGAAGGATCAGCTGTGCAGGGGCCAAACCATGGAGCAGGACTTCCTTCAGCAGTGCTCTGGTGCCCACTGAGTCTGCCCCTCAAGTACAGGTCAAGGTCAGCCGACACCTGTGCCCTGCCTGGGTCCAGCCAGTGTGACCTACAAAGCAATCTGTAGATGGCTACTACTTGTGCTGGGTTTAGAGGTACCCAGAAGTGCCAGATCTGGGGCCATTTAGTAAGAGGAATGGGGCACATCAAGGCCAGATGTTGCATGTTTGAGATATTTTAGGAAAGTCCAAAGCATAAGCTAAGATAGGCTGTTCTTATGGAAAAGCCACTGGAAACAGCTTGAATGGATCCTCAAATTGAGTGGGATGGGCTTTCAGGGAATCACCAGGACTCACCAACAGTATTTGTGAGGTTTATGGAGGCTCATATATAGCACCCACCTGCTGTCTCTGTGTGGGGAGGGTTCAGAAAAGGAACAATGGCCTCTCCAGCACTCTATCTTGGAGAAAGCTGCCCCTCTAGCCCATTCCTTGATGCCATACAATTCATATGTCCTCTCTATATCTCCCTGGTGCCTTTTGACTTGCTGCACCAGTGCTAGAGCTCAGAGTCCAAGTTATTGTGTGGGCGGACCCTTTAAGAAAAATGCTTAGGACTCCAGTAGCTC
>NW_006287924.1:232633-237429 GCF_000327345.1 Myotis davidii | reverse complement strand
GGTTTTTACAGCCATTAGTTTTAGGGGCTTTTCTGTCTGGTACTAGAACCGAGGCTGGGAGCTTGTTGTGGAGCTGGGACCCCTCTCTCTGAGAATAACATTTAAGTTGGTAAAGGACATAGTCCTCTCTCATGTGGGTAGACCTCATGCAATCAGTTGAAAGCATGAATAGAACAAAAATACACCTCCCCTTGAGTAAGAAGCAACTCCTCCTGCCTGAATATTTTGAGCTAGATATCAGTGTTTCTTGCTTTTGTACTCAAACCGGAACTGGGTCTTGAGCTTTCCTGCTTTTAAACTAGAACTTATATCATACTGCTCTTTGTGTCTCAGCCTTTCAACTTGGGTTATAACTTATATTATCAGTTCTCCTGGGTCTCCAGCTTGCTCACTACATATATTGGGAAATTTTGGCTCCCATAATCACATAATTATGTGAGCCAATTCCTTATAATAAATCAAATCTATCTATTATCTATCATCTATTTATTATCTATTATCTATCTATCTATCTATCATCATCTATCTATGTAGCTAGATAGCTTGAAGCTGTCAGCACCACAATAAAATTATTAAATTATTTTGCCACATCTTTTGTATACACACACACATACACACACATACATACACATTATTCTATTGGTTCTGCCTCTCTGAAGAACTTTACTAATCAGGGTCTTTGTCAAAGATACAGAGAATATACTCTATATTGCCATCATTTGTCCACATGAGCGTAATTGTCTATTAAAAGACTGCTTCTTATCTTACTGATTCTGCCTCTTAATTTTTTTTTAATTTTTAGGAGAGTTTATTTGAGGCAAACTGATGACATATGCCAGGGAGCAAGATCTTAAATGCTCTGTATGATAATGGTTTTATAGTTTCTCTTATGCAGTTGAAATTGAGGAGGGAACTAAGGAAGATTACATGGAGATGGGAGAAGCAAGGCAGGGATTGGGTTACAGGATAGTTAACAAGATTATGTGCTCTTATGAGGTCAATTATTTCTAAAGTGTCTTAACCTAGATGAACAGAGACATTGAACAGGACTTGCTTAAAGAAAAGATAAGCCTTTTGCTAAAATGTGATATGCCTGGGTCATGACTACCTACCACGGCCTGCCCAATTGAAAATTTATGATAAACAGCACTCTGGATAATTTCTATCCTGTGAACTATCATAATCCAAAATTTGCCTCCTGTCCCATTTTTCTGTATTTGACATTTAATATAACATTTACATATGCCACTGAGAAAGGTATTAAATGTTATCTTCTTCAGCTTGGCAATAGTGTAAAATGTCTCCTTTCAATAATGTCACTCATAAATTCCTTCATCTAATTTAAGTACAGCTTAAGTGCACTATGATGCATAAAGGAATGTAAAAAAACAAAAAATGGGGTACCAGGAGTCGGGGGAGAATCAAGCAGCTTCTTGGGTTTCCCATAGCCTTGACTATTTGTTTAATTTATAACCATTGCTTACCCATAGTATAACCTAGAATTTTTTCATCACTTTTTTTATAGTGCTTCTCAGGCAACCTATAATAATAAAAGCATAATATGCTAATTAGACCAGACAGCCTAATGACCTTCCAGATGTCTTTCTGAACATCCTCTGGACAAAGCCGCAGCAGCGGGAGCTGAGGCAGAGGCAGTTAGGGGTGATCAGGCAGGCAGGTGAGCAGTTAGGAGTGATCAGGCAGGCAGGTAGAGTGGTTAGGGGCAACCAGGCAGGCAGGCAGGTGAGAGGTTAGGAGCCAGTGGTCCCAGATTGCAAGAGTGATGTCCAACTGCCAGCTTAGACCCAATCCTGCTGTGGGATTGGGCCTAAACTGGCAGTCAGGCATCCTCCGAGGGGTCTTGGATTGTGAGAGGGTGCAGGCCTGGCTGAGGGACCCCCCCCCCACACACACACCCCGTGCACAAATTTTGTGCACCGGGCCTTTAGTTTAATATGACAAAAAATCTTTGAGGTGTTCCAGGTGCCCTTATGGAACACTGCAAAGTTATTCCTACATATATTGAGATTTTAAATCTTAAAACCTCAGTGTCTAATGAAAATTAAGGAACAATCAATTAGCATTTTTTAGATTGGACATTTTATAATCTCTAAAACCATTTTCTATAAACATAGAAGTCAGTTGCTAACATGGACTTATTTTTGTAAATCCAGGCAAAATAAAGACATGTCTGTTTTAGTTGTAGTTAAACCAAAAAACTTGAGTTAGCTTTTATTTACTAAGGATTACTCTGAGATCATGTGAACCTGAAGAGCATTTTAGTTAGTTTCTATATTTCTGAAAATTTTAAAATACTCTATTCTTATAAGCTCTTGCCTTTAAATTAATTTTAACAATACCATCCAGAAGTAGAAAATGCTCTCACTATATATATATATACACACACACACATACGCACACACACATATACAAACACAGAGATGAGAAAAACTCACTAGTTTATAAAAGAACAAAGAGACCCAAAATTTGCCCTGGAGACATTTACAATTTATATCTGTCATTGACAAGTCAAGTTCCAAATAACCTTCCCCCTTTTAAAATAAGGAGAGACATTTTAAATACCTCAAAGTCTTGGGTTGACACCTAAATGTATTTATCTAAGTTCTCTTTTTAAAGGTTCCAGAGACCAATTAAATATGCTTTGCATTCATCCTGCCTTATTTTATGCCAGCTTTTCTAATTGTGCATGCAAACATTTTAAATTATCAAAGGATCCTCATTCCAACCATCCTAGTTATAAATGGGAGACTGACTATGGGGGAGCTGGTTGGCCTTGGATTTTCAATTTTCCATGTTAATTTTGAGATCTGTAGAGTCTGAACAAATTTCTAGGGAAAACTAGCCCTTTCATGTGCATCTCCAGTTAAACCAAATGTGGAGGTATCCCTATAGGACTGCTTTATGACTAGAGAAAACTTTCCTTCAGGCAACCCCACAAAGACTAAGAATACTCATGTCTGGGCCAATGAGAGCTACTAAATGTTGCCAGGACCTTCACACTTCCCAAGGTATAGGCCATTGTCCCAGGAGCCTCTCTCTCAGGGAGAATCCATTTCAGGGTGCCCTGGGGCTCCCACTGACTTCTTAGGGATTGAATGGGCAAAGTTTTAGCAGTGAATGGCTCCTGGAGCCCAACTCCACCACTCCAGATCTGGGTATCTGAACAACTATTACCACCCCATTGGCTATTTGGGTTGGGGAAGAAAGTGTCTCTTCTCTTTCAGAGCTAAGGAGATTACATTCTCTCATTTAACCAGCAAAAATTAAAAGCAGCAACTCATTCTTTTTTTCTTTCCCTGGGTTATCTCTCAACCCTTATCAGCCTCGAGTATCTTCTGAGAATAGCTCAAATAAAGTCATGGCTTGCTCCTAAAAGCAAGGAGGACCATAATTCCAAGAGAGATTCACCCAAGTTCACCAGATCATAATGAGGGAGGTGGTGGGAATAATGGGCTCTTGCTTGTTGTGCCTAGCGCTGATCCTGGGTGGGCTTCTCCAGAATCCTGCTCACTACATCAAGTAAATGTTGATGTAAGAAACATACCAGGGCGCAAGATCTTAAATGCTCCCTTAAATTAAACATCTCCCTTCCTCTTCATTCACATTGATACTACTTTAAAGTCCTTTTTGTTTGTTTGTTTGTTTTTTGTATTTTTTTTGGTGTACTTTTGCAATTTAAATGATCTCCCTGTCAGACAGTTTCTTCCTACAGTGCACCAGAAAAATCTTTCAGAATGCAAGACTGATACTATATTTCCATTGCTTCAAATCTTTCCATGGAGTCTAATAGTGTTTTCTATCTCAATCTGGGTGTTGGCTACACAGCTGTGTCTTGCTTGTGAAACTTATAGAGCTATTAACATCTGAGTTGTGCACCTTTCTGTATATATGACTTCACTGAAAGATATTTAAAAGTCTCCTCATGGCTTCCCATTATACCCAGGATTGAGTCAATATCCTTAACTTGATATTTGAAGCCTTTTGTGATTCTTGACTTTCCAAATTCCTGTCACAACCACGATCTACTCATAGCTAATTACTTGTGACCTACAAATAAATTATATACTTTTAAACTATTTACCTTTGCTCTTCCTAAAATGCTTCTTCTTAGCTATTATTCCTTCTTCAGGAATAAACCCAGGTGGCATCTTCTGGGACAATTTTTAATCTGTTAAGGCATTTCTATCTTGTGCACTCATAGTACACTGCATTTACTTCTAATACAATACTCATGACATTGCTATACCTATTTGCTTTTGTTTCTGACTCTTCCAGTAGATAGTAAATTCCTCTATGACCAGGAACATGTCATATAAAGCTTCCCCAGTATATAATACTATGTTTGATATAAGTGTATATACCACAAATATGTTTTTGTGCATGAACGAGGAAGACAAATTGAAAAAGTGTATTAATAAGCCATGCTTTTGAAATAAATTACAATCTAAGTGAGAAAATAAAACAGACATAAAACATTAAATGAAAATATGATGCAAAAATAAATTAAAAGTAATATCTTGTTAAATGTTTAATCACAGGAATGAACCATAAGGGAAACAGGAGTCAGAGGAGAGAAGTGGTCAGGCCATGGGGCAGTAAGGACTCAACATCTAGATATGAGAAGGCACATAGATTTTGGATTGTTCGAAAGAAACATAGTGCTGTAATGCAGATCATGGAAAATATCTAGAAAGAAATGGTTGAGAAAACAAAAAAATTCCACTAGCTTAGCTCTAGTTGGAAGAAAACTGATAAAAGAGTAAATAATCAAGGAA
>NW_006287924.1:229378-232603 GCF_000327345.1 Myotis davidii | reverse complement strand
AATTTGCTACATTTTGTACATCTTGAGTTCGAAGCGCCTGCCAAAGACCCAATAGAGTTATCTGGGAAGTAGTTAGAAATCTAGTCTGCATTTCAAGAGAGAAGTAAAAGATATGCATTTGTTAGCCAATCTAATGTGAGCCAATAAATTAACCTGAAAAATAGTATATAAAGTAAAGGGAAGGGGGTAACTATGGGACCTTGGAGGAAATCTACATTTAAGGCGTAATAAGAGGAAGATATGCCCAAATGGATGCCTGGTAGGCATCAAACAAATGGGAAGGAACTCAGAGGATTGGACAGTCACAGGGTAAGGGGAACTGTTAATAGTGGTAAAAGTATCAAAGAAGCTAAGAAGGCCATGAATTACAATGAGACTACTGGGTTTTGTTTTTAGGTGTTAAGTGATTATCTTAAAGACAGAAAGTTAATAAGAGAAGGCAGGCCTCTCTCAAAAAGAGTGTGAGGAAAAGGGAGAATTGGTCTTGAGACTTAACGAAGGCCTTTTTTTCTTGATGAAATACGTAAGAATGTTGTAGGTAGAGGTAATTTTATTTTTTCTTCAGAAAGAGGTAGGAAATGCCAGAGAGAGATAGGGAATTATCAACTGATGGGCCAAGATAGAAAAACAAATATGAAGGCAATGAATCAGACCGATTAGAAAATATGAGGAAGGACTTTTTGAGGACTCTGAGAAAATTTGAAAGTCTTTAGAAGTGGAGAGAACACACATTGGAAGCCTTCAAACTTAGCCAAGTCAGGAGTGAGGTTTTCTGCTTGAGATGGACAGGATGGAAGGGGGAGTTGGAGGACAAGTGAGATGAACTGAGGAATGAAGTCCAGATGAATACAAAGCTTCACAAAGAAATAAGAACGAGACAAATGCAAGATATAGATATTTAGGGAAATTCATTGTCTATATGTATAATAGAGATGCAGTGTGTGTGTGTGTGTATTTAAATGATTAATATATACTTACTATAAAATCTCATCACCCAGAAATAAACATTGTTAGGTGATATTACAATAGAAATAGCTAGAGGAGTTGGTGTCTAACTGGAAACAGGGCATAAGTGTGAGATAATCGTTTTGCTGGGTTGTGGGTCTGAGTGATTGGAAGGATGAGTGTACCTTTGCCAGAACTACAACAGTCGGGAAGGACACCAGGTTTTAGAAATAAGATGATGTGCATGATTCTATTCATTTGATTTGATGTGTAAAATCATATAATTAAATAGATAGATTTCCATAACTTGACATAAGTAGAGGCCTTGATGTGCATTAATGATCAGAGGGGGATAGTAGGTGACAGAGATGAGAGAACAAGGTGGGAGAGGAAGGAAAGACTAAGACAAGTGCTGTGAGCAGGGGCTAAGGAGGCAAATATTTCTAACTGTATTTAGTAGGAAAAAGAAGTGAAGGGGAAGGAGAATAAGGAATACATCAATTCCACCATTAGCTAGCTAAGAACTATCCATTGGTTTACTTTTACTTATGGCCTTGCTTTTAAAATTCACTTTAAATGTACTATCTTGCAATACAAAAATGTATTGCTCAGATTTTCCTTTGAAGCGTTCATTAAGAGAAAGTTACATTTTTCTTGCTTTCCCTCATCCCCAGCCTTAAAGTGTAAGTTCTACACAGGACTCATACATTTTCAAAAGAAAACTTCAAATTTGCTTTGAAAGCCTTTGTGAAGTGTGTTTTTACTTTCATTTGCCACATTACATTTATTTCATTATTTCTCACTGGACAATTTCTGCAGGCATCTTGGATAAGACGATTTTCCTTCCCAAGCAGTGCTTTCTGCCTATATATAGAAGCAATATTTTTTTACTGTCATATTCTCTGAAATTATCTTGGCATTTTTGCTGAGAGACAGATTAAACTGTAAAGAGGCTGACCAGCAACAGCTAAGAGACCTATATCCTTAAGGGGCTGTATCTAAGTGTTGGATTTTTATTTTGAAACTCTATACTTCTAATGGAGGCTCTTAATTTTCTTGCTGTGAATGTGTAAGACAAGCTATCAACAGAAAGAATAATGGCAGCTTTTGTGCATAAATTAAATGCTCTGAGGTCATTTTTAGAGTGTATTTACAAAGGACTCTACCATGGGCTCTGTCTGTAGATAATAAACAACAGCACACTAAAATGCTCTCATTTAACTATGTTTAAAGATTAATGCAGGCACATGGATGAGAATTTTTTACATGCAACCAAAATAAGTATCAATCACAGCTGTTAGCAATATACCACAGAGTATGAAAGGAACATTATAGTATTTTGTTCCACAATTAATGCTGCTAAAATCAAATTCTCTATCAGTTCTTATAAGCACCCAGAGACAGCTCTGTCTTCTGAAATAGTTTTCTTGCATCTTAGTCATGCATACTAGACGATTATTCTGCATCTCATCCAAGCTGAAAACAATCCATTTTAAGTGCGCACTAAAATGGTGCAAAGAGAACTCAAGATAGAAGCTTCAGGACAGACAGAGATCAGTTTGTTCGGCAAGTTCAATGTGGTGTTTAGGTTAAATGAAACCAAATTGATTATCCAGGTTATTGTTCAAAATTCCAAGTTGAAATTCTCAAGAGATGAGTAAAAAGGAAGGAGTAAACGATACCTTCAGGAAGTCTCTGGATCAATGTCTGTGAAGACTTCTAGCAACATATCCCAAGTCTGTGAGCAGAGAGTGTTGCTTGGTAATGTTGATTCAAATTCATTTTTAACATTTGTAATTGTTCTTTTGGGTTGCACCTATCAAATATGGAGCTACTGCTATGTGCATGCTGTTTTGTTTAAGCATAGCCAAAAAATAAGATGATGAGATGCCAGCTAACATTCCATGAGACCAAAAGTGGAGTTTGTGGTGGTAGAGGGGGCATGCAGGAGCTTAGTTCAGTGAACACTTGGTTGAAGTGGTCATGCCAGAATTGTCTTCTGCAAGTGAAACCTATTGTAAGTAGCTGCTCTCACTACAGAGTACCGTATTTTTCCATGTATAAGATGCTATTTTTTTTTCTAAAATCATTAAATTGAAAATCGATCCGTGTCTTATACACAGAAGGAGGGAGCCACATGGGTGCATAGCTGCCCATACCTTGTCCAACAGGCTTCCTCCAGTCACAGCCTTATTATTACTTATGTTAGCTGATGCCGTATTGGAGGTGGAGAGTGTGAAGATGCAACAGGGCGTTCTGAGCCCATAAAGATGTTAAAAC
>NW_006287924.1:217694-229320 GCF_000327345.1 Myotis davidii | reverse complement strand
ATCAGCTGATGCTGTAATTGGAGGTGGAGGTGGAGAGTGTGCAGATGCAACAAGACCAGAGCATTCTGAGCTGATAAAGATGTCAAAAAATAAAAAGATAAATACTGGTAAGTGATCGTCTTACTCTGTAAAATTCAAACTGAATGTAACCAGCGATGCAAAAGAGCATGGAAATAGAGCTGCGGAGAGACAATTTGGACCTCCTCCCACTGAGTGTATGATTAGACAGTGGAGAAAGCAGGAAGAACAACTCCTTAAGATGCCAAAAAAGAAGAAGGCCTAAAGAGGAAAACCAGAAAAATGCTTAAAATATTGATTTCTTAATTTTGGGTTGAAAAAGTGGGGACATCTTATACAGGAGGGCATCTTATACACAGAAAAATATGGTTACCTTAATAGAAGCTCCCTTCCTTGAATGGAACAATCATCAGAGCAATGCTGCTTGGCATGTTTCTCAGTCTATGAGCCACATACCTTTAAATACAGTTAACGATGGCAAATCCCTATCTCTGTATTCCTGAGATAGGCTTCAAATCTGCTGGGATTTAAACCAAGCTACCCATCTCTGCTAGAAAAAAAAAAAATCAAAGAGTCCTTATCAGTATCAAGAAGTCACTTTCATATTTATATGACAATAATCTTAAGTAGGCAATCCAAGTACCTCTACTTCTATTTTTCTAGTAATGGCAAATGGAGGGAAATATTCTTTAAACACTGAGAAGCTATTGGCTGTAGATTAATTGTATATATCTGTGAGAAAGATAGGAAGTTTGATTTTGAATAACTTTATTCTTATACTGTTGAAACTCACTTTTTTGGAGGATACTTTTCCTATTTTCTTTCTCATTTAATCATTATTAATGAGAATGGATTTTTGCCCCACCATTCAGAAAAGTAATCCTGCATAGATTTTAGTTAAAAGTAACTCATCCTAAGCTGTTATACAAAGCATTCTCCATTTTGGTGGAAGAGTGAACAAGTTATTCCAAGCTCTACTGTTTGTGTGTATGTACTTCATAACTCTGTTGTTGTTGTTTTTTTCATTTTTTAAAAAACGTGATTGTTACTTCCTGACTATTTTCTTTGGATGACTCAAAGTTACCTGAAGTTTAACTCTGGAACTGAACTCATTCTATCTCTCTTCCAAACATGCTCTTTCTGCAGTGAATACTTAGATAATGATTTGAGCTCCTCAGCAAACTCCTGCTCATCCATCATGACCTAGCCTAGATGTCACACCCTCTCTTGTGCCTTTCTGGCTCTCTCAAGTGAACTTAGTTGTTTATGTTTCTATTTCTCATGTAACTTTTTTATACTTTCACTATTTTATTTACATATTACATTATAAGTGTGAGCTTCTCAAAAGCAGGGGCTCTACCATGTTCCCTATACCCTTGCTGGCATATTTTATACAATGAAAGTGTTTATTGAATCAATTTATATACACTTGCTACTATCTCTGTCCTTTGTTTTAATGAATACATTTGTCAAGGGCAAGACATTTTGATTTGCTGAGTACAGAATATCATATATAAGCTGTTTGATCTTGATAAAGCCATTTGGAGTTAAGTTTCCTTATTTATAAAGCATAAAAGAGATGCAATTTTGTTCCATAAATGATAATAATAATGATAGTAGTGTAAACTTATTTTTGTCTATTAATTTTTTTCTTCCCCACATGCTCTTTTTATTTTTTAAATAATTCTTTCTTGTTGAAAGTATTACATATATCCCCCAGTTCACCCCATTGATCCCTCCAGCTCCTTCTTCCCCCGAGGCCTTCAGCACCCTATTGTCTGAGTCCATGGGCTATGCATATATGCATACAAGGTCTTTGGTTGATTACCTCCCACCCACCCACCTTTCCCTGCCTTCTCTCTGAGATTCTGCACTCTGTTCCATGCTTCTATGTCTTTGGATCCACTCTATTCATCAGTTTATTTGTTACTTAGATTCTACATGTGAGTGTGATCATGTGATACTTGTCTTTCTCTGACTGACTTATTTCACTTAGAACAATACTCTCCAGGTCCTTCCATGTTGTCTCAAAGGGTAAGAGACTATTCTTTTTTATTGCTGCCTCACATGCTCCTTTTTGAAACCTGGTTCAACAGGAGAGGGAAGACAAAAAGGAGAGCTGAAGACAATAAAGGATTTAAGATCTTGAGGAGAACAGAGGAATTGTCTTCAAATATAAAATATGCTTTCATGTGGAAGAAGGGAGACGGAGTCCATGTGGCTACAGGAGCTAGGACTAGTAATGATGGGGGAGGTTGTTAAGAAGCACTCAAACATCAGGTAGAGTTTGGTGTATGTTGTCTAGGTCTTATATCCCAGGTGTAAAGAATTCAAGGATCAGTAAAATACCCATGCCACCCTCAAACTTTGGCAACTCATATTAGGATTTCAACATTTTATTTTTCCAAATAAAAAACAAACCAAGCAACAACAAAAGAACAAAACAACCTTCTATCATGACTATCATCATAAAAAAATAGGAAAAACATAATAAAGAAAAGGTCACTTGGGGTAAGGACACACAGACACACACTAAAATTTCTCCCTCCTTTTTGCTTAGGTCTTACAAAATTTTAATACTGATTTAATGGGCCTGTAGTCAGCATCTGAGTTTATAGGCGTGCAGAAGGAGCCTCCCCAGAATTTGTCATCCTGGCATGCAAATTGTTTCTTTTAAAGGCCAACAAATACAAAAACAGATTTTTTTAAAATTTTGTCTTGTTCTGTTTGTTTGTTTAACATCCCCCTGACCTGCCTAAAGGAATTCATATGGAAAAACCTGCTTCAGGTCGGGCAACTTAATATATTCAGTTTAGCACATATGAATTAAGTGTGGCAGATAGGAAGGACCCAAGCAAAAGTTTGTTTGTTAGGTTCCCTCTGTGTTCCATTGTTTCTGCATGGAACTCTTTCTCATCTACCTGTTGTGAGAATAAACAAGCCATCTTTTCAGTCAAAGAATAGTTTAGGCAGCCGCCATTTTGGCCACATGACTTGCAGCCCCTGTGGGGGGCCACCATCTTGAAACAGCAAAGGCCAACCCCTCCCTTTGAATTAGCCAATCACAAAAGACTGTGCACCTGAGCTCCAATCAAGAGTGAGGGACAGATCACATGTGTCAGGATTAAAAAGCCAAGCAGGCCGCCTGCTTGGTGTGCACCTGCTTCTAGACCATGTGCAGGCACCCTTCTATATGGGTAGACCACAAAGCATACTTGGGAGCCAGGCAGCAAGGCAAATATCTTTATTTTATATATTACAATCCAAAGAGAAGATGTAAGTGGTTACATAAAATCCATTGGTGAGAGAAGGCAAAGTGGGGAAACTTCTAGGATTGGATAAAAAGTAAAATGATAGATGCATACTCTTTTACATAGGTGGGTACAGGATACTTAACAGTCAACAATTAACTCAATAACAGTGAGGGGATTTCTGTTCTCCACTCTGGTGTGCTACCTGTGCTTTGTGGGGCAAGGACTTTGACATTCCAAAGATATGTTATCATTGATGAAAAAAGACAATAGACAGGACCAATTAAGGTAAAGATTGACTTTTGTCAGGGAAGATTCTAACTTTGGCCATAAACTGCTCTTAGTTAAAAAGTTTAAATTTCAGGCCATCCTTTGTGGTTATTTTAGGTTTCTGCTCACCATGCAGGTCTTCCCTGAGCTTGTCAGGTTTAATATGTGGCCACTTTTCGTCCACATAGCCTATGATAAAAATGTCTGTTATACTTTTTTTGTTTCAGTTCCAAGAACCTATAGATGATGTTAAGTGAGGACTTCATGTGCATGGACTAATGAGATAAACAATGCTAAGTGTGTGTCTTGTTATCCCTTCTTTGTGGGAGGTGAGAGTGGTTCTGCAGTATTGCACACAGCCTATGCTCTCTGGCTATCTCAACAGTTTTGCTGCTTCTCACCCAAAGGATTACAAATGATCTGAACTCTCTTAAAATGTTTGCCCTCAATACTCCCTTTGGATATGGCACTGAAAAGCTATCAAGCCCATTTTGAAAACAGAGAAATTGACCTGGAGGGAGACTAATTAATTGCTGCTGGTGGAGGTGGGGCCAGCCCCGGGTCTTGTGGCTCACAGTCAGGGGCTTTCCCTCTCACACTGCATGTGGCATGTGTCCTTTGTTGCCTAAAATTAAGGCTGAAACCATTCAAAGGTAGCAGGACCAGTTCTCCTTTCTCCTTGTAAAAGCAGCCAGTCTTCCTGACTGAGCTCTAATAAGCTCAGGATAAAAATTATGTCAATTCAAAGCCAACCACTGAAACATCTCAAGAGGGTAGGCAGGGAGGTCTGCCTGTTGTATGAGCACTTTGATATATTTACCTCCACCCACAATTTATCCGCACCTACTTTTTTCTAAAGCACTGTACCTGGTATCTCAGAGGTGGAATCATTTGTGAAGCACTGCAATGGTTTTCTCTGCCTCTCCAACCAGATTCGCAGCTGGCTGAACTACGTTCATCAGAGGCTGCCCTGGTCACTTTGCAAGGTAATAGATTAAGCCACTAGCCTGGTGTGAGAAGATCTGTTGCCTTTCTCTGCAGTGCACTTAGAAAGAGGCAGATCATCCATACATGTTAGGACAAAAATCAATGTGCCCAATCACATTGCCCTGGCTGAGTTTTCTCCACAGCAGAGTGCAGGGTTGCCTGGAGGAATCACTGTAGGGCAAGTTCCTCCTTTAAACTGAAGGTCCTGGCTGCAGGGACAGTCTGTTGCTATCTTGATCCCTGGGAGCACATGGCAGGAGTTGTTGTTTTTTTTTTCCTTGATGCTCACACTGTCACGAACTTAGATTTTTGAACCACTTCTGCAGGTGTTTTCAATTTTCACTTTTATTATGTTTGCATGCCATTCTGAGCTTAAGCATAAAATGGAATGTAGGATTGGTAAGTCAACTAGATAAGTAAGGAGGAGTTGACAGTATCATTTTGGCAAATTAGCAGCAGCATTTATAATACTGAGTTAAGGCAGTTATGTGGAGTCTGCACAGACTTCATCTAATATCATATAAATGTGTATTGGTCATCAGAGTTACCAGTGAAAAGTTTGGTAAAAATTTATCTGGCACATACTAATTCAAAGCACTAAGCTAAATTCTATACAACTGTTTTATTTCAGAAGCTTTCCACTGCATGTACATTCTTGAGGTTCTAGCAAATATTTATTGAAGAACAATGGTTTGACTTTGACTCGGATTCATTTTGTACTTTATAATTCTCTTTTAATTTTGACTGTTATTTGTGCTTATTGTTGCATTATGAATCACTTTAGAAAATAGTATATAGTGATGGTAGCTGTGTTTTCACCTGTAGTTTCTTCTTTATGTAAGTGATGTCTCATTTAAATAAAGAAGAGCTGGTGTAGATGTTTCCTTTCTTTCAAAAAGAAATACAACTTACCAATGGGGAAAAAATGGATGGGGGGTGGTGTTTAAGCACCTTTCTGTGGTTTATGGCTAAAGTTTAGGAAGATTCTCAGAGACTGCAAATTTAGGTAACAGTTGATGATTCCAGACTTTACCCCATTTTCACCTTTGTTGTTTCTCTTGAGAACTTAGTACCACCTCCTAGGTATTTAATCTTCAGATTAGGCAATTTGAGAGGTCACGTAAAAACTTTTTTGTTATAAATATAAACAAAATCAAATTAATTTCCTTAACCATGGATGCTAGGGTAGGTGGGAGAAATTTATGACTGCCTCCATTTCCCCCTCTAAAATGACGAATATTCTTCCCCACAAGCAGCCTTGTGCAAAGTATTTTCCACGAGTGCTTGGAACATGACTGTAGTTAGTAGACATTTTTCTTTAATAATATTAAATATTTTTTTGCCTCCTCAGTGGAAAGCAAAAGTGACCACATCTGAACTGAATAAAAATCCCGGCCTCTAACCTTCTCGTGTCCTCTGTCAGCTTATCCTGGTATCTCTTGCTTTGGTCTAAGCAGCTCTATTGGAAGGCTGAGACCTGGCCGTTAGTGATCAGATAGATTTAGAATCTAGCCTTTCTGAGGAGGATAAGATCACTTCCAAAGGGCATTGGCAGACAGAGGATCAAGGTGTCCTCCTGAGGGCGGGATGTCTGAGTGACCGGGCTTTGGAGAGATTATCTATGAACAGATGTCCCCAAGTCAACTCACAGGACCCTCCACATCTAGAGTTGAAGGGAAGTGGGGGCGGGCCACCAACACCTCGTGAGCTGTTGAAATAGAAAGAAATGTCTAAGTTTTCCCACAACACAAGGAAACATAGAGTGATATTACAGTTCAATATACACTTAGAATATAGTAATGCTAGTCATTACTATAAGGAAAACAAAAACTATTTTTGTTGCTGTAGGAAAACTAACCAATCACTAAAAGACTGAGCAGATAAACCTTTTATCAAAACATTTATTAAGTCAATAAGTAAACACATAAACTGCATTCTTTTGCATTGTATTAGCGATTTCTTTTTAAAAGTAAAATTAGCTGCTCTTTCTTTATTGTATTATTCATTGAATGAATTTGCAACGCTCATACCAGAAGATGGTTAACTTTTTTTTATTTTGACCATATTCAAGGTAGAATCATAGTCAAGAGAGCTTGAGTGGTTCTCAAGGTTTGAATAGATGCCAGGCTACACAATTTACTTACACCACTGTTGACTGAATCATCCAAGCAACGCTGTGAGGTTATGCCCATTTGATAGGTGAGAGTCTCCTACAGATCTTGCTGTTATTGCCTGCCTTCCCCAGTCCTGCTAATTTAGCACTATATTCTCTCTGAGGAGTTCCGGATACAGCCTACAAGAGTGTAAGGTGCCTAACTCCACTATTGGGGTGCAGTGTCTTAGGGTGAGTTGATGGTGTCTATGTGCCCACTAGTCAAAGCTTTGCTCTCCCATCCCCACCATGTCTGCCCAGTTTGTGCTGTGGCACTTCTGTCCTCAGGTCCTGGTTTCATCTGCTAGGATGGCAGCCTCACCACCAACTTCAGTGCTTTTGTTTGGGACCCTGACACCCTGTCTTGCCCTGATCATTTCACCCCAGTGAGCCCTCCCATTGCTCTCTGCTCTAACTGGGGACATCACATAGCAAGCTACAATTCCTCGGGCAATTCTCTGACCCCTTCCCACTTTGTTCACGTGTAACTGGATTGTTGGATCCCAATCTCCATACATCAACCTCCCTAACTACCTTTGCTCCTTCTGATGGACTGACACTTCAGAGTCCCCTCCTGATGTTTTGGATCTCAGCACTTTTATTGAGTTTCCTTGCTTCTTCACTGCCAGTATTTTCCTTCCACAAGCAGATCTAGGCTTTGTGGAACCCATAACTTATTCAATTTGGGGATTTTTCCTAACATAATACAAAAGTGTCAATACTACCTTAGGCACAAATATAACTACTTATTTAGAATAAGGAAATAAATCACAGCATGGCTCCTTAAAGAGTCATCTTCCTTTTTTTTTCAGAGATCTCTTTAGGCAATTTGTCAGATATGCTTACATAAAATGCTTCCTGTTGGAGCATGGCTTCCTTTTACCACTTAGAACACTCGACAAACCCTGGTCCTCATAGAGCCCAGTGTAAGTGAGGGGCCTTGAAGCTTAAACACAGCTAGATTCATAGTCACTCTGATCCCTTCATTATGGCTCTGTTCTTTACTATAATGTGGATTTTTTTTTCAATAGATGGAGTTACACATATGTTGATATATATGCAATTTGATATGCATGCTATTTTATTGTATTGAGAGCAAGCTTCAAAACTTCATATGTCAAATTTGCTGAAGGTGTTAACAGCATAGATATTTTTACGCTTAGAAATGTCGAATTTCATGACAAAAAAAAGCGTTTGAGGGAAGTTTTAATTCATTATTTTATTTTGAAGAAAAAGTTAGTGTACACTTCGGGAAGCTTATGGTGAACATGCTCCATCTCAAGATACTTGTGAACACTGGTTTAAATGCTTTAAAAGTGATGATTTCGATGTGAAAGACAAAGAACATCCAGGTCAACCAAAAGAGTTTGAAGATCAGGAAGGTGTGGTGTATTGTGAGCTTCTAAAACCAGATGAAACCATTATACTGATCACTACCGACAACAAATAATCAACTTGAACCATGCTTTGATCATGAAATGACCAATATGGGCCAGAAGACACAGCAAAGTAATTTTGCTTCATGATAACGCACCATCACACACTTCAAAACCAATTAAAGACACGTTAAAAGATCTTGCCTTGGAAGTATTAACCCACACACTGTATTCACCAGATCTTGCTCCTTCAGATTACCACTTGTTCAGATCGATGGAACATGCAGTTTCTGAGCAGCACTTCAAAACATACGAAGTGGAAATTGGGTCTCTGAATGGTTTGCCTCAAACGTGAAAAGTTCTATTGGGATGGTATCCACAAATTACCTGAAAGATGGGGGGAAATATGTAGCTAGCAATGGACATTCTTTGAATAAAGCACTTTTGATGTTTCTCTTGAAATTATCATGTTTTCTTTGATTACAAAATTGCCATTATTAACTGGTACACATAGTAGTTTCAGAGAACCGTAACTCTGAGAGCATATGAAACAAAAAGAGGAGAGAGGAAAGTGAAAATGTATTTGTATGAGAGAGAGAGAGAGATTTTGTGTGTGGGGGGGCGGGGGGGGGGCGCAGGCTCGCAAGGGAGAGGTTGATTCAGACCATTCACTCCAGCCTGCCAGGCCTCTTTCCTTTGGTGCAGAACCCCTTTTCTTCCTGACATTTCATGTCTGCTTTTACTTATTGACAGGTAGTGCACAGAAAGATTGAATGCGTTTATGATACTTGTTGTTGTATCTTGGGGTTTGGCCAAGCATGAGTGGATTAACTACCTGGAATGGGGCATACGTGGAGAGGTAAGCACCTAGAACACACCCAGGCAGCCCTAGGAGGCCCCAGAGGGTGTGTGGGCTGCTAGGCAGAGGGTGGTATCCAGAAGGCAAGGAGACAGGCAACTGGGGTCATCAGGTGGGACTGTGAGCATCAGGGAGATCCCCACTGGAATACTAAGGCTCTTGCTGGGCCCAGACAACCCCGCACGGTGCCCTCTCCTGGAACAAGGGGTATCAGAAAAGGAGAGCTGAAAGTCAAGCAATCAGCACCTGGCAACCATAGCCTCAAGTGACAGTGTGCCACCTGGAGTGCAGCAGAAAATTCCAATTCCCAGAGTGTGGGGCATTCAGGAATAACTTTAAGGGTTATTGGGAGAGGAATCAGGCAAGGGGATCAATAGGTTGATTAAACTGCTAGAAACAGGATCAAAGTGAGAGACCAGCTCTTGGAAAGATTTAGAGATAGCATGTGGAGGCCAGCTGTGTTTGTGTTTTGGGTGCTGAGACATCTACCATGTTTTTCTCTGTATAGCCTTGAACAAATTATTTAATTTTTCTGGGTGTCCCTAGTCTCTCTTTTTATTTTGTTCAAAATAGTAATAGTGTCACGGAGTTACTTTAATGACTAAATAAATAGGTACATAATATTGACTGTAAACTATTTGGGGATAAAAACCAGATCTTATTTTAATTTTTTTCCTGGTATCTAATAGAGAGGGTGGTTCAGAGTAGGACCTTTTAAATGTTTGTTAAGCTTCCAAATTACCTACCAGGTGACTGGCATACATCTATATAGATATAAGTAGTTAGATTTATCTACATAGCCATAGATATATAAATCAATGCATATGTGTATAATTATATAAAGTTATCTATATATGTATCAATATCTGTTTTCTCTTAGTTTTTGAAACTGAATTTAAGGTTAGGGTCAGAGTACCATAAATGGTAGTCAGAGAGAGTGAGGCTAGACCTCTTGAATTTCTCCCAGTGGAGGCTGGGGCTGCAGGTGTGGCCTTAACATGTGAAGACAGGAAGGATTCAGCAATGATAACTTGGCAGACTTAGATTTGCTCATCCCACACACCATCTCCACTTAAAATGTTGTCAAACCCAAAGCTTAGAGTGATTTTTCTAAAGCACTTATTACTATTTGTTTTCATGCTTCTGACTAACTGTTGAAAAAAAACAAGGCTCAGCTAATGCCTTCCTGGGAAAAGGCTCCCCTTAAGTATTCCGTGAGCTTCACTGTTTCTCTGTTTGCCCCGAGGGCACCTTTTGTAAGGGATAATGAGTGTTCTCACCAATTCTATATTTGGTTTCAGACTTTGATGTACTTAAATAAATTTTTGGTGTTGCTTTTGATCCAGTGAAGCCTAGAGCTGCCCTCCATTTCACGGAAGAAATGACATTTAAGTTCAGCTTGGGTGACTGATAGTTTGGTCAAAAGCAGAGAGCTGGAAGCAAGGGTTTGGCCGCAGATTAACCAGAGGCCAACTCATGGCTCTGCCATTTACTAAATGTGTGACCTTATGCAAGCTGCTTCACTTTTAAAGCCTCAGTTTGCTCATCAGTAAAAGGGTTAAAAGAATAGTACCTACAAAATAGGGTTACTGTGACCCTTGGAAAAAATAATACCCATAAAATACTCAGTATAGTGCCTGGTACAGACTATGTGCTTAATACTATTTAGCAGTTTATATAAGGAAAGGGACAGGGAAGGATATACAGGTGAGGAAAACCATCTAGACACCAGGGAAGTTGGGGAAGCAGCTTGGTGTCCCTCTGGGTGGGTTGTGTGTAGTGCGGGGCTCAGAGGAGTGGTGAGAAATGTGGTTGGTGTGAAGGGTGAGGTTTATTAACAGAGAACTTTAAAGCTAGATAAGCAACTTAAAAAGATATAGACAACTGTGGTAGATTTTTGAACACATTATCCTACAAAATAGTACAAAATAAATTTAGGCTTTCCTTTCAGAAACTATGAAATTCCTTTCAGACATCGCTATGTGCCAGGGACCATAATGCCATGTTTTATCTGTTTCCAAACTCTGTGGAGTGAGAATTAGTCTACCCATTTTTTTTTTTTTAATTTCGGTTAATCCTCTCCCAATGACACTTTTTCCATTGACTTCTTTTTAGAGAGAGTGGAAGGGAGGGAGGAAGAGACAGAGAGAGAGAAACATCAATGTGAGAGAAACACATCAATTGGTTGACTCCCACACACTTCCAGGAGTGTTTTTTTTTAATGTATTTGGGTGCTCCTGCATTAGGTGCATATATATTTACCAGGGTTATATCCTCTTGTTGTATCAATCCCTTTAGTATTATGAAGTGGCCTTCTTTATCTCTTGTTATGGCCTTCACTTTGAGGTCTATTTTGTCAGATATAAGTATTGCTACCCCAGCTTTTTTTTTCCATTTCCATTTGCCTGGAAGATATATTTCTATCTGTTCACTTTCAGTCTGTGTGAGTCCCTGAGGTGGGTCTCTTATAGACAGCATATATATGGGTCATGTTTTCTTTTCCATTCAGCCACTCAATGTCTTTTTTTGTTTGTTTGTTTGTTTTAATAAACCTTTATTGTTCAGATTATTACAGTTGTTCCTCTTTTATCCCCCTACAGCTCCCCTCCACCCAGTTACTACTCCACCCTCTGCCCTTCCCCCCCCGCCACCACTGTCTTCATCCATAGGTGTACGATTTTTATCCAGTCTCTTTCCGCACCCCCCACACCTC
>NW_006287924.1:206446-213994 GCF_000327345.1 Myotis davidii | reverse complement strand
AAGCTGGTGTTCAGAGCAGTCGGGAGCTTGAGACTCCCTCCCAATTGAAAAAGATAACCATGTCCTCAGTTGCCAGCCATTTCCACGTGTGCCTCCATACCTCTTCACTTTACTTCCGCACCTCCTCTGAGTCTCAGTATGCTTTTCTCTTTCCTTCTATTTGTAGGATTTCCACTCGGCCAGCCTTCCTGTGGTGCTGGATGATGTGTGTTTTGTCTTTTACTTGTATTTTTGAAGTGGTTGTGTGAGGCAGCAATTTCAGGTGTTTACCTATGCCACCTCATGTCTTGGTTTCTCTGCCACTCATGTCTTTTGATTGGAGCATTTAGTCCATTTATGTTTAAAGTTATTATTGTTAGTTACTTGTTTGTAGCTATTTTTTGTTGTATGCCTGTGTTCCTTCTTCCTTTTTGGAACAACTAAGTCAAATTAAGCTTGATCCAGGGAAAGGACAACGTCCAGAGCCACAGGAGGGCTGGCTGAGTGGAAATTCTACAACTAGGAGTAAAGAGAATATCATATCCATTTTTGTCTGTGAAGCTCCTTATTTCCCCTTCAATTTTGAATGAAAGCCTTGCTAGTTAGAGTATTTTTGGATTCAGTTCCTTGCTTTGCATCACTTTGAAAATTTCCTTCCATTCCTTTCTGGCCTGATGTGTTTCTGTTGAATAATCATTTGATAATCTAATGGGAGATCCCTTGTACTAACCTTCTGTCTGTTTCTTGCAGCCTTTAAGATTCTCTCTTTGTCCTGAATGTTTGCCATAGTAATTACATGTATTGGTGTGGGTCTTTTCATGTTCATCTTGTTTGGGACTCTGTGTGCTTGTGTGACTTTTTTCTACCCCACATCAGGGAACTTTTCTGACATTATTTCTTCAAATAGGTTTCGAACCCTTGTTCCTCTTCCTGTCATTATGGCACCCCTATTATTCATATATTGCTTCATTTTATGTTGTCCCAAAGCTCCCTTAGGCTCTTCTCCTGTCATTTCATTTTTTCTCCAATTGCAGTTCAGTTTAGGTGTGTTTGTCTGCCTTCTAATTTGCTAATTCAGTCCTCTGTTTCTCCTAGTCTACTGTTGAAACTTTCCATAGTATTTTTTGTTGCAGCTATATCACTCTTTATTTCTGCTTGATTCTTAATTTGTTGAATTTTTTCATCCATCCAGTTTATGAACTGTATGACTCTTAGTCTGAATTCTTTTTCTGACATATTGCATGCCTCTGTTTCACTTACTTGTTCCTTTTCTGGAGATTCATCCTTTTCTTTCCTTTGGGGATTTCTTTGTCTCCCCATTTTTGCTCTCACTGAAGGATCTAGGTGTCAAGTTGTGTGGGCAGCAGCTCCTCAGGCAGTGACTGCTCCTTGGGCAATCAAGGCAGTGGCTGCTCCTCAGTTGGTGGTTGCTCCTCTGTTGGGCACTGCTCCCATGGCTGCTCACAGCAGTGGTGGCTCCTCTGGCTGGTGGGAGTGGGCTGCTCGCATGGCTGCTGCTCCTTGGACTGGAGCAGGCTGCTCATGTGGCTATTACTCCTTGTATGGGGGTGGGCTGCTTGAGAGGCTGCTGCTCCTTGTATGGGAATGGGCTGCATTAGTGGCTGCTGATCCTCAGATAGGGGTGGGCTCCTCATGGGGGGGCTGCTTTTGTGGTTGCAGTGCCCTGGGCTAAAGCGTTGGGCCGGCCAAAAGGGAGAATGCTTCAGAACTCACAGGAGCCCATGCCTTGGGTGGCTGGCGTCTTGTTGACCGTGGGACCACAGCTGAGGCAGCAAGTCACTGGCAGGGTTGGCTGTAGAGTCCTGTGTGGTGTCTGGGAGCACCCTGGGTGGAGGTGAGGCTGGGTTCCCAGTCACAGCAGTTCTCCCATCCAAGAAGGCGCAGCTGCTGTGGTAGAGCCAGTCGCCCTGGGATTTTTTGCAATAGTCGCAGACGCTGCCTGGTTAGGTGAGCCAGTCAGCCTGCCCCCAAAGGTTCTGTGAGATCTAACTGTCCCTCCCTCACACCCCACCCCCCACATATCCACACACCCCCCTTTCACTCTCTCACTCACTCATGCTCTTTACCTCACTGCTACCTACGGGGATCCCTGTTCGTGGCATCAGATATGGGGGGGCGGGGGATGGCATTCTCTCTTCTTGTGACCAGAGCAGAGAGAGAGAACTCGGGGGTTGATAAAATCTTGAATAGAACACAATGAGGTTTAAGGAAAATTGAAATAACAACACTGAGACAGAAATAGAGGAAAACTGGGACCGGGTGTGGTGTCTGCTCTCTGATAGATGAACAGGGCCCAGAGCCAGCACAGCAACCTTTATTTATAGCCAAATACGAGGAAGTTTTACTAAGGGTAAATAAAAGGAGGAATGTGTGTATTCTTGTAGCTTCCTGTAAATAGTCACCCCTGGGTGGGTCCAAATCACATTCATTCCTGGTGCTTGACTAGCTTTAGATAAGAACCCATTTCCTAGCACCTGGAAGGTCAACTGGGGCATTCCCACCTCTTGGCTGGATATACCCCAAGATAAGGCTCTGCCTTCATCATGGGTTCAGTTGACATGAATTTAAAAGAAAGCCAGAACCTTAACTGGCAAGGGGCCTTCCACAGCCACCATCTTCCTGCCTTTGTAGTTGGGTCTGGAGTGTTATTAACCCATTCGTGGATGGAGTCTCTTCTCCAGGTGTCTGGTTATGTGGCTCGCTCTCTACCACATTGACCAAACAGGACAAAATACAACTCGACAAGACATGACACAAAGGGAACAAAACACAAATGTACTCATAATACTGATAACCCCAATATAAGTGACCACCAGAGAAAAGAGAGGGGAGAGAAAAAAGAGCACAAATGATATCAAAGAGAAAAAAAATGGTAAGAGAGAAAAGAAATAAAAAATAAAGAAACAAAGAAAAATAAAGAAAAAAGAGATAATAATAAAATAAAATAAAAATGAAAAAGTGAAGTGTCATTTGTTTCTGCTGAGTTTTAATGCCCCATGGAGGCTGGTTTAAGATCCACTCTTCTGTAATGTCTGCCACTTCTCAGTTTCCTGTTAGATTGTTGAAATTCCAAGCACTCCACTGCTCCTGTGTCTATCTCCATGGCCTTGACTGCCAGCTGGTGGGACCAATCTTCCCACTTAACCTGTCTGCCCACTGTCAATCTTAATCTCTCAAGCAGCTGTTTCTGACAGGGCTATAGTTGAGGAGGTTGCTGGGACTGAATGGCCTCTCTTCAGCCCAGTCCCCGAGGGCTCTCAGGGACTATTCAGATTTTTTTTTTTTTTTTGTATCCTTTGTAACACTCGGGGTGTAGTTTGGGTATGGCTGTATTGGTTGCCTGGAGACTGCAGGGATGGGCTATCTCTTCAGGAGAAAATGGCTGTTTAGGTCCGGTGTGTCAGGTATGTCTAAGTGCCAGACCCCCGGCCCTGACCCTCTCTTCTCCTCAGCCTCTCCTTGGACTCCACAAGTCCACACCTCTACCTGCACCTCAGCCAAGAGTGAGTGTTTGTATTTGAAAGGTCCTATGAACTGGGTTTAGCAAGTGACAGCAAAGACCAGAAAGAGAGGAAAGAGCTGTGCCACTGCGAGCTCCTCTTTCCCCTGCATGGTGCGGCTTGGGCAGTTGTTCAGGCTGCCCCCTCTGGGCTCAGCCTCTCATGGCTGTAGGCTTAGATCTAGAATCCCCTGCTGCCAGAAGCCCTGTGGACTTCCTTTCCACAGTCAGATGTTATGCCTGTCCCAAGGGACATGGCCTTGGTGCAATGCAGCTTCCTTCTGACCGTCTGGGCTTGGAGGTCCCGCACCTCTCTCTAGCCATTTCCCCGATTTTATCATTCTCCAGACACCCTCTACCTTTCCTGGCTGCAAATTATCTCACCAGTTGTGTCTACTTTGCCAATTTGGGGTGAATTTTATTAGATTTAGTTGCTCCTTCTATCTGCTCTGGGACAAGGCTTGGGACATGTCTGCCTATTCCACCACCATTTTGTCTCTCCTATACTCTCCATTTTAAAGATGACTATGTTGTAGCCCAGAGAGATAAAAATTAGCCATGGTCACCTTTGAAATTCACCTCACCTGTTAAGTGGAGATTAAAACAGCATGTGTGAGGGCCACACATGGGAAGAGGATATGAGATGGCCTGTGAAAAGTGCCTTCTACAGAGAAGGTGTTCAGCAAATAACAATGCCCCATGGTTCTATCTTAGATATGAAGATTGGGCTTCTGCTCTACTCTCAGGACCAAGCCCAGCTTTGCCCACTTCCATGTATGCCTCTTGGTCCTTCCATGCCTGCGTCTCTGTGTGGATAACTTCCTCAGGGCCTCGATATCTTTCTTTGAACCCAGCCTATGGCTGAGACTCCTCCTTCCTCCAGACTTTTGTTTTAAAAATATGTTTTTATTGATTTTAGAGCGAAAGGGAGAGATAGAACATCAATGAGAGATAAACATCAACATCCATCGGCTGCCTCCTGTACACTCTCTACCAGAGATTGAGCCCACAGCTTAGGCATGTGCCCTGACCAGGAATTGAACCAAAAATCTCTTGGTGCTTGGGTCGACATTCAACCACTGAGCAACATTGGCCAGGCCCTTCCTCCATGCTGTTGGATGGAACTGCTGTGTCAGCCTGCCGGCTATAAGTCGCCATGTCCCAGCCTCTTGCTGGGACACCAGTGTGATGGCTCCTTGACTTTACCTCCTACCTGAAAATTCACCCACTGCTCACTAAGTACCTGTATCCAAGCAGCACTTGGCTACATTCCTAGGTCCTGATCTCTATCAGTCTGATTCATCCCTCTCTTTTTAAGTTGCTTTTCCAACAGTGGAGCTTGTTAAAAGTAGAGATGCTTGGACCTCATTCTCATCTGAATCAGAAGCTTCTATAGTGTTCCTGGGGATCTATTTTGGGGGGGCAGGATCCACATTATTAAAATGTCCTCCCTAGGTGGATATGATACAGCTATTTCAAGGCTGGCCTTGAGAAACACTGCTATAAGGTACTTTGATTACATGGCCTTTAAGTCCTACACAGCAAGTCTACAGTTTCCTCACAGGTCAGTTTCATGAATTAAATTCAGGTCAGTATCCTTTCTTTCCTAAGGGTTTTTTAAACTACTTCTTCAAAAACTAATTATTTAACCTTCTCTTTATATCGCCTCTGGATGGACCGTCTTAATGTCTACATGGATTAGAAGTCCTTCCTGCAGGCTAACTTGGAAGCTTACCTGCTTCTGCAGCCTGCTTAGCATTTTCAGCTTGCTCTCATTCTAAGACAGTAAGGCAGGCCTCTTGCCATGTTTAAAACCTGACCTTGCTTACAGGCTCCTGGACCTATGTTTGCTCTTTGCTGTCACTGCCTCAAACTAGTTTCAACTTTCCTCTTAGAAATGATGATCTGCAACATTCAAAGCCATCTCTTTAGAAGCCATTTCTTTGAACTCTTCTGAAGAATAATCTGGGATCATCTGAGATTCAATGTCTTTTAAAATACTGTGAAAAAAGATTGTTCTTTCTTGATTAAATTATACAGAATCATCAGTTACTGGGCTAGGTCTTACCAACATATCAAAATCTTTTTTTATGTACTAAAACTTTTTAAAAATTGGTTTTATAAACTGAGGACTTAGCATTCTTTTAAATATCTTTTTGTGAAATTGTTTTTAGAATTTTATATATTTGTATGTCATTTTACTTCATCTTTGTATATACTAGGTTATGCCATGTATCAATGCTAGTAATTTTATTCCCTTTGAGCATCTGTGTTTGTATACTGGAGAGAGTTCCTATGGTAATAAAGCGTGGTTTTGTTAGAGACCAATTTATCCCTTGACTGTTTTCATGCTACCCAGAACAAAACAGGTTTCAGTTCTGGTTTCACAGACATGGAAGTTCCTAATATTTCCTGTATTGTAGAAATCAACATCCCCAAAAGCATAATGATAATAAAAATGTCTTAGATTCCAAGAATAACCAAAAATGCCTTGTCATGAAGTATTAGGTCATTGATTTGTGAGGAACTTTAAAAAGTGCTGAGATAAAATGAGATATGATCATTCAACAATAGTAGGACAAGAGGACTTAGAGGAAAGTACGGTGTGTTCCTGACCAGGAATATTTGGTTAGCTTGCCACATGAGTGCCTTGTTTATCATAGTAAACCTCGTTCCCTACCTAATTATTCTCAGTCTTATGTATACCTGTTCCCCAGATCTTGAGCCTAAGTCAGAGCTGGAATGGATTGAAGAAATATCTAAGTTGGCTTCAATTTCAGGCATGCTGGCTGTTGGTCACAATAGAGAACCTAAGCAAATGGATGTTTGGAATGTGGTAACATGATAGGTCATTAGAGGGGATTTGATTGTCTGGCCAACAGCTTACTCTTTTATCAGTGAACCTCCAAACCAGTAAAAATGTAGCTGGTGTGACTTTAATATAACATTCAGAATTTTTATGAGTTTGTAGAGCCCTTTAATCAGAACAATGAGAAGAGGGCACTTTCCCTTGCTTCAAGATGGAAAGATCTGAAGTTGAGTGTAGTCAAGATATAATTTTGAAGTAGTCTTACTAAAGTGGACTTTCATTCAATTCACAAAGGAGCTAAGTAGATGTAGGAAGAGTAGTAGAGGTCAGAGGGTGCTTAGCAATTGTGAGAACTAGGGGTATGCTTTCCTTGGGAACAGATAGATAGCTCATCTTTTAACTAGTGAATATTCCAAAAAATTTATATCTTCTCCCTGCCTTTTAATTTGTCAAAGAAATTCTAAAATTTGATTACTTACTTATTGAATCCCAAACATAAAATTTAAAATTACAATTAGATACCATTTTTAATCAACCAAATTTGCAAAGATTAAGAAAAATAAGACCAAATTATTGCTAGTGTTGGTGGCATATATTTGATCCTCTCATTTGCTACTAAAAAAAAGGTCAATTGGTACAACTTTTAAGTAAAACAATCTTACCCTACAAGAGTAGATCCCAAAGAAATACCAGAAAAGCAAACTTTTATAATTATAGACCATAAACAGTGTATTAATTTTACAATATTAAAGTATATTTGAAATCACTCATAATAATTCTAAGACAACAGACATAAGACAAAATGTCCAAAAATGTACAATACCTATCTCTTACTTCGTGCTAAAGAAAACACATTTAAAACTAAACAGCTAGACTTTCAGTTTAAAATGGAGGCATGCTAGAGGTATCTTATCTATCCTCCTCTAATATTCCATGAAAATCTCTTAAAAAATGTACAAGTACTTTTGTTGTTGTTTTTAATTGTAGCTGTTCTGATCAGCAGGATAAAGGAAGATCCTATGCTGGACTCTGGGAATATTTCCACAAACTACCACATCGGTGGTGTTGCATTGAGAAGCACAATTGTGGACTGAATTTGCTCCACCCACTTTCTTAGAAAAGTATACATCATCTGGCAGAAGACAGCAAAAAGCTCTCTGTCACAGCCTGTTCCTGGCTCAGGGATTCCGATCAGAAATTCAAGCAACCACATTTCTTTCTGCATGAAGACAATGATGTT
>NW_006287924.1:198953-206423 GCF_000327345.1 Myotis davidii | reverse complement strand
TCCCTTCTTCTCTCTTTATTCTTGACTAGACTATGGGTCTTAGTAGAAACTATGCCAGATGTGTGACAGAGCACAGTGGAATGTTAGAGCGTAACTGGTGGTGGCACACTGAATTGGGATTGTAAGTGTGATGGATGGAGGCAGAAACAGAGGTGAAAGTGTGAATGTGTGTATATATATGTGGGATGGTATGTGTGGGGGGCTTCATGACTTGTCTTTTAAAAAGAGGTAATTTCAAACTGTGCTCAAGTATTTAACATAGTTAAGAGATTGTGGCTGTGAGAAAAGGAGATTCATTTATTTATCCAGCCAGCATATATTGAGTACCTACTGCATGCCAGTTGCTGCTTTGTTGTAGAGGAACACCAGTAAAAAAAAAGAAAGTAGGTTCCGGTTCTAGTAGGAAAGGGGATCAGGGTCGGGACAAAAATAAGTAAACCATTGAAAAATCTAATTTTTATGATCATCAGTGTTGTGAACAAAATAAGATTGTGTGGTGTGGCAGAATGAATGGTGCTCCTCAGACCAATTCATTGTGGTCCCAACGTAGACTGGGGCCCAAGGCTAAGGTTTTTTTCCAGAAGAAACTAAAGCCAATAGATTTGAAGAAACAAAGTTTGATTCTCACCACACTCTATCACACAGGTGCTATTACTTTTTTTTTTATAGATGAAAAAAACAAAACAAAAAAACTGAGACAATGAATGGGCAAAGAAAAATTCTTAAGAGAAAAAATACAAGTGGTTAATAAATACTTGCAACTTGTTAAAATGCACAAATAGTGAGGTAAAAACACTAGTAATTAAAGGAATAATATTTAAAATTACAATTAAATACCATTGCCAATCAATCAAATTTGCAATAATTAAAAAAATAAGGCCAAATTATTGCTAGTGATGGTTACATATATTTGACTCTTTCATTTGTTGCTGAGAAAAATGTTAATTAGTACACTTTTCAGTAAAATAATCCTACCTACAGGAGTAGATCCCAAGGAAACCCCAGTGTTAATTGTTAGTTGCAGTACTAGTTATGAGATTGCCAAATTGGAAACAATCTACATGTCTGACAGTAGAGAAATATTTCCATATATAGAATCATTATATATAATCATTAAAGACGATGTTCATGAAAATTTATTAATGATATACGGAACTGATTGTTAAAATATTAAATGAAAAAGTTGGAAATATTTTCTTTTAAACTAACTATGACTTACAGCAATTTGGTAAATTAGACCTTTGTGAACTGAATTGAATCATTTTTTTTTTTATCCTTACTTGATCCCTTCAGAATTCAGAAATAAGAACACTCAGGTCACAATTGGAAACTGGTAATATTACCAAGACTTTGACTAGAATATCATATTTGGGAGAAATATGTATAGATTCAGATATGAACAGACAGCTTTAAAGAATTGAGATTCACTTATGGAAGCCAAAAAATCCATTGGAAATAGCCTGGTACCTTGCTTACAGGGTTTGCAGCGGCCTTACATGGTGAGTAAAGAAGGTATCTTCCAAGCATGTACAGGAATCTCAAGATATTTTGGGTACCTTAGGAATAGAGGAACTCACCCAAAACTTTGGGTATTACAGGCAAATCTGATGGCAAGTCCTTGCCCTGACTTTTCATAAGGAATCTCCAGATTGAACTTTAGAGTTAATTCCAGCAAAAATTCCAACAAAGCCCATTTAAAAGAGCCTATATTGCTATTCTTATATTTATTTAAATAACAGGCCGAGTTTATGGGTAAATTATTTTGAAGTAAATTAGTTTTAATTTGGCTATTTTTGTTTAAAATGGGGTTGATTTTAGAGAAAAAATTATGTTTCAGTAATATATCTTTGTGGATACTAGTTTCCAGTGCTGTTCATTCTCTCTTCTTTTTCTTCTTCTTCTCCTTCTCCTTCTTCTTCTTCTTCTTCTTCTTCTTCTTCTTCTTCTTCTTCTTCTTTTCTTCTTCTTTTTCTTCTTCTTCTTCCTCTTCTTCTTCCTTCTCATTCTTATTCTTGCTTTTAAGTCAGTGACAAAAATTTTAATGAGAAAATTGTAAAGGTACTTTAGGCAAATAAGACTGTGTCATTCTGAACTTGGGGTCACAAACATGCTGGTCCTATTTTTTTACTGTTTAGAAAGTGAGTTAAGCTCTTACAAAGAAAGCCATAGGGGTGAGGAGGAAAATAAAGTAGCCAGCCTGGTAAAACGTCTCGGGCTATCAAGAACTGCCAAGCTCATCTTCCCTTGCCCACACCTAAAATGTATGAGGCACAAAGTGATTTTCAGCATGGGTAGAGGCATCATTGTAGAAAGCGGCTTAGAGGGTAATACAGAATTAGAATTTGGCCTTAGCAAATGCAAGACAGAGGAAGAGGGACACCTCTCTCACACGTCATCACTATCCTGTAGCTAGTATCACATCATCTGCCTTTAGAGAGACATCGATCTTGAAACAGCCCAGGCCATTCTCACCACTGCTTAGGATGCTCTAGCTGTGGTAATTCCAGCCAGGCAGCTCCAGGTGGGGCAGGCTTGGTTTCACTCTTGGCTAGTGAGTAGATGCCTTCTTTGAAGGGACACTGTCAGGGAAGCGCATAGCTGTGCAGGGTCTCTGGGGAGAACCCTCCAGGGGGAATACAAATGTCAAATATATTCCAGAGGCCGTCATAGATTCATATACCAATTTGTTTCACACACAGGACTTTGACCCAGAAGCTGGCCATTTCTTTCTGCACAGTTAATTCCACCTTCTGAGGAGCATCAAGGGTTACACTCGTCTGGGTTTGGGCACTGACAGTCACACTCCCAGTATGGACAATGAGGTTAGGTTGCACAATCAGGCTTTTGATCATCACAGGGTCCTTCCCCTCATCACAGTTTCCCCAGACAAGGCTCCTGAGGTGGAATGGCTGTTTAGAAAGTCTTTTGCAAGGGTTGAAGCAAGAGACAAGCCCAGGGTGATCAGCAACAAAGCCTGCATCTGGGGGATCATTGCAAAGGGGTTGTCTGCACCACAATAACTACCCATTGTCGTCTGAGGTTTTGTTTCTACCTGCAAACTGGATTGGATTTTGAATTCTTCTAGTTTTTTCCAATATATAGCTATGATGCTCCAAAGTAATATTTCTAATTATCCTCCCATCATTTGACTTGGAATCACTGAGAACTAAAACTGGCCTTTTCTCAAAGCCTTGTAAGCTAGCATGAGACAACTTGATATAAACGTCAGAGAAATCAGCACAACAGCTCATATATGGACAATCTTTGTGCCTATTTTCATAAGATCACCAGACATTCAAACTGCAGACCAGGAAAATCTTTCAGATTGTCACTGCCTGCCTTCACCCTATCTGAAGACGCTTCAAGCCAGACAGCTAGAAATCTTCTTGGCTGCATGCCTTTGGAACTCAGAAACCAGGATTATAGTTTGTTTCAATTATGAACCACTTTTCCCCCATAGAGATGCCTCTTATTAGATACCTGATTGCTTGCACACGAGCCTAGCTTGGGGAGCCCACCTGCATCACTATCTCCTGAAATGAAACAAATTGTTGAACTGAACTGAACTGACTTATTCTCAAGACTGAGACCGGTGTAATGAAATATGGGGCAATTTATCCACCCAGCTTCTGGAATATGAAACATCTCAGAAAGTTTCAAAAGCAGGGGTTCAGAAGGGGCCTCCCCAAGATGTGCCACTTTAACATATGGATTATTTTGAGTTGAAGGCAATCCAGACCCTGCAGGCAAATAAAATTTTTTTTATCTCCTCCTTAAAGGACTTTAGTTAGGGGCCTTGCCCATAATGAGTTATCACCAGAAACAACTTTTTATGACTCATCTTTAGGGCAGGGGAAACTCCTAATTACTGAACAGCTTATCTTATCATCCTGAGAGTGACCTTCCTCCCTTGTAAAGCCCCCAAGTGCCTTACCTCATTATTAGCTTGAAATGCCAATTATACTTCATTTTCTCTTTCTGTCTTTGAGCCTTTCATGCATATGAGGCTCCCATACATATGTATGTAATTAAGTTTGGTCACTTTTGCTTGTAAATCTGTCTCACATCTATTTGATTATTAGACCAGCTGAAAGAACCTGGAAGAGAGGCTAGAAGAAAGTTTTATCCTCCCTCACAACCCTTCACTCTTTACACGTTTCTTCATGGTTTGAATTTTGGGAAGATACATTGAACATTTAGTATTGTCATAATATAAAAGTGAAGAACAGTTAGTAGTAGACAATTACCTTTCTGGGCCACAGGCAGGGAACGGTGACTTGAGGTCATGGGTGATTCTGTATCAGTGTCTACCACAGCAATACAGGCACACGGTAAAATCTGATTCACTTAGACGAGCGAAAAAATATGCTTGAGAGTAGGTCAGTTCAGTTCAGTTGAGCTGCAGCTGGTCAGACTTGAATACAATATCCCTAAATACCAGTATCATTATCTATTCCTCCACAATTCCTTGACTCTGAACTTCAGAATGAACTCTTGTTTTTCCAATGAAACAATTTTTTATTCTTTCTCATTCCCTCAACTACAATTTAATGCTTAGTGAGTTCATGACACTATATGATTCTTTGTTGTAGGTGTTAATATACATGGAAAACTTTGGTGATTTTTTTTTATAGATGAATAAAAAGCAAAGCCTCTGAGATGTCACTTGTATGTAGCATATGTATAAAGTTAAATTCAGAAAATAATAACAAGGAGGTTAATTTTCTTCCAATTGTGCATATAGTTTATTCTCTTTTGTTCACCTTTTAAAAAATGTAAGAGTTAATAGGAAGATGGAAAGAAAATCAAGGTTGTTGTAATATGCTACAGGAAACAAATGCATCCTGATAAATCCTGATATTTTACTCAAAGTTGTTCTTCGAGTTCCAACCCAAAGCCCCCAGAACACTCTTTACACTCTCCCCTTTGGACATTGAAAAGGAGGTTATGAATATTGCCAGCAGGTGGACTGCCCTGTTCAATAAGACAATCTGACCTGCTCTGTTTCCTCTTCAACTCCATCTGCCATTCATTCCTGTTTCCAACAAAGAGCTCTTCACAGCACCATCTAAAGAGGAAACAACACTGGGAGCATTGGGGGGCCGGGGAGAAATCAACCGAAGGACTTGTATGCATGCATATAAGCATAACCAATGGACGCAAGACACTGGGGGTGGGGGGAGGGTTTGAGGGCATGTGCCGGGGAGTAGGGGAAGCCGGGGGAAGGTCAATAGGGAAAAAAAGAGAGACATATGTACTACTATTTGTAATACTTTAAACAATAAAATAAAATAAAATAAAATAAAGAGGAAACAGAATGACTGTGGCTACACTTAAGTTCATAAGGCATGTACTTAATATACTATCTGTTTCAGGGCAAATTTCAGTATGAAAACTGGATGCTTGGTGCCATATACGTTCAATGGGAACTGCTTAGGAACAGCTTACAATTGATTATTTATGGCCATTGGAAGTTAGAGTTCTATTCTGTGCTTAATGCCAAGTAGAACTATATTATGATAGATTTAAGCTAATTGATGTCTGTGAAAATGACATTGGGGACTCATTCTCCACTCTTCAAATGTAAAAGAAGTCATAAACAGAAAGAATATGTGAATAAGTATTCACTACAGAAGTCACCCGATCCAGGAGATTAGTCACTCACAAACTTTAGAATACATAAAAGTTACCAGGGGACCTTATTAAAAATGTAGATTTCCATCTCTGCTTTTAGTAATTCTGACAGAGTAGGCCTGGAATGGGTTATTACATGTGCCTCAACTGTTTCTTATGCAAGTAGTCAGTGGAGTACACAGTCAAAAAGCATGACATTTAATAGCAGAAACTGCTTGGGACAGGGAGAGACACCATTCAGACATGACAGTGTTTTGACTTAAAGAGCTATCTGTAACTTCCAAACATTTTTCTACTTTGATCCTCCTCATATGTATGCACTCTTTCACCACTACCTCATTACATAGGGATTTGAAAGTAATGGGAAGAGGGTGGGAGAATACATGCTACTATGGTGGGGAAGGGGCTGTCACATATCATAGTTTCCAGGTGGGCATGTGGGAAGCCCTCAGAGATTCTGGTACTATTTCCTCTATTTTCTATTCCACTCATCAATAGGTAACTCTTATCTTGGAGAAAAGCAAGTGTCTCCGGGTGGGGAATTTCTGGTTGTGAGGAGACTTTTGATGACACCGAAGGCAGCATGGGACTGGCATTGTGGGTGAGTAGTATATAAGGCCTTGACCTTGGGAACGTCCCTTCCATTTGAGGGTAGTTCCTTCTCCATGAGGTCTTCCTCTCTAAACTCCAGCTTTCCTTTGATCTGAGCCAGGGGTGGGAAGCGGCGGGGCCTGCCTAAGGTTGCACAGGTTGAGCATGCATTTCCAAGGGCGAGGATAGCTGGAATCCAGTCCATATTCCACTTGCCACGCTAGATGTTAGAACCAGGGCAAGGGCTGTGTTTGGTTGGAGGAAGGAGCACTTTTAAAAATCCACACTAGGTCTCTGCTAGTTGGGACCCTGCTAGGTTGCACACCCAAGGGTCTGTCAGCCTTAACACTACCCTTGACTTCAGCAAACTGGGTATCGGGGTGATAAAAAGAGAGAAAATAGAATACAATTTAGGAAGAACTTTGTTTACTGCCGCACATTCCAAGAGTTAGAAAAATCTCTGCTTTTTGACAATAATGGAACCATATGAAGAGACTACCAATGTGACCTCCTCTGGGCTATGCTCATCTAGCCATTGGAGAACAAATTCCTAAGCCAGTGACAGATTATTCCCTGGTGTCCTGTCAATCTTCTTAGCTGCCAATTCCCAGCTTTTCAGTTTAGGCTTGTTTAATGCTTGAGGCCAAGGTACTGCAGTGTCTTTTAATTGACTAATTGCGGAGAGCTTTACTGCATATCTCAACAGTATACAAAGTATAGTGACTCCAAGTTGGAAAATGCTTCAGCGGCATCACAAAACTTCCATTAGATGAGATGCCTCCTTAAATACCACCCATTCAAGAGCTCAGAAGAAGAATAAGGGAGAAGCTGGAAGTAAAGAAGCTTGAAAGAGGTGTTTTACTCTTCACTCTAGCTCCTTCTCCCATTTCCCATGTCAAAATGATCTCTCAAGAGATTTTGTAGTATTTGCCTTCTTATACCCTATTCTACTCTCATGGGGATGAAAACACTCCTTGGAACTCTTCACCCCCGCCTTTCTGAGTGGGTTCACATCCTGAACTCTGACCATAGCTGCCTGCTGCCCATCCAACAGACCATTGAATCTACAGGAAATTTTTCTGATGCACAAGTTCAGTGCTTGGCTTTCTTGCACCTGCTGATCAGCCTGCTTGGTCCAGATCTAGCCTTGCTTCCAACCTTGCTGGCTGGAGTGTTTTTTTTTTTTTCAGTTATATATTTTTTATTGGTTAAGGTATTACATATGTGTCCCTGTCCCCACATCAA